>NW_028278045.1:0-155134 GCF_059751315.1 Micrasema longulum
TTATTTCTAACTTACACTTTAACTGTAAATAGGGTCTAGATTTTTAACCGCCCATGCGATCTGTAGCTGCAGGACATGTCATCTAGAATAAACGATTATTAATAAATTAAAAACACTTTTTAATTTTAAAAAATGTACAATGTAAATGAGGGCTAGATTTCTTTACGTGCCTGCGCTCTGTAGCTGCAAGACGTGTTGGGATGTTTATTGTACAGCGCCCCTGATGTGATTTTCCTAAAAATGTCACTATATAAATTTTCATAAATAAATTAGTTTAAAATTCTTATAAAATAGACAATATTTTAAGTAATTATGGTGTGTAAAAATTAAAAAAAGTGGTAATAATTATTGGATTAAACCCTTCAGGAATATTTCATTTAGGTTCATTATCTTTATCTTAACAGAGGCCGATTTTTTTTCTAAAAGACAATTTGGAAAATGTAAGGTTTTTAACCGTTGAAATATGTACCTGCGTATATTTCATGACGATTTTCATGCTTAGACTTTAAAATGATTCCACTTCTTTGACGAATGTAAATTCCACCATAACTAAGAACTTGTAGAAGTTTCTTTGGTACCTATATTTTATCAACAATATTTTGAGTTAACATATTACAACAGAGATGAAGAACATTTCAGAAAATGTAATATAGAAGTCTAGGCATCTACAGGGCTTTTCGGAAATGTTCTTCATCTCTGTTGTAATATGTTAATGTTATCAGCTCCCCAGGAAGTTGAATCCAGTCATTGTCTACAAAAAGTTGGACAAACTCAAAATATTGTTAATATTTTGAGTATTAGCATACAAGGATTACTATTAAATCCACCTGAGATGTTACCGAAATGTATAAATATTTTCAACAGCATTATCTGCAAACATTTGCGCATACTTTTAGACATATAAAAAATATTTTAGATTATAACTGACGTAAAACAAATAATAAACATTGAAAAGTAATTTTGGGCGTTTCTTACGTGTAAAATAATTCAAAAGAATCTCACCTATGTCAAACTCAACAGATTATTTAATTTTTTTTACACAAAGTATTTTACAAGTATAATACGTTGAATTACATTCCTAGGAGTTACAACTCAATTCCCGGACACAAATAATATTAACATTAAAAAAATAACCCTTATTGAGAACAACAAAGAAACAAAGCAAGTTTAGCACCTTTATAACTAAATATAGCGCAACAATATATACGCCAAAAACCTTTTCTTACACAAGCATAATGAATATATAAAAAAACGCTTTAAAGAATGAAAAAAAGTAGTGAATCTACTCAGGGAGATAAGGTCATTAACATCACATGCCACGCAGATGATGCAGCCACTGTGATGATGCGAACATATCCATCTTAGTTAGTAAACATCTGAGTGCCTAAGAAATGTCGTATAGTCCAATGAACACATGATTATTGGAAACATAATTCGGATATACAAAACGTGTGAACAAAAAATATTTAAAAAAAGTATTTGTACTCAAATAGAGTAGAATGCTTAATGTTACACAGTGTGTAAAGTGATCAATTAATGGCGTATCAAAAGTTCTGTAAATGCCTAGCCGGGCTTCCATATTCCCCTTTCATTAAATTTATCTATATCTTTCTTCTTACTGTGCTATATCAGGTATTTCCGACGTTGGCGATCACTCTGGAGGAGGCATCCCCGTCCTGCGCCAACCGTGACAGATCCTTAGCCCCGCGCACTCCCGTCCAGTGACGGATGTTCCTCACCCAGGACTTTTGTCGCCCTCCAGCTCCACGCTTTCCCTCGATCTTCCCAATCATAATTATCTGTCGTAGCGAATATTGCTTCCGCGCATGATTTGTTTGAACCCCGCGGAGCAGTATTGACCGCACATAGCATTTGACAATCCTCTCTCTCAATTTTAAGCGAAGACTGAAGATTGATTTCATGCCTAACAACGCTAATTTTCTTCTTTTTAGACTGCGAGTCCCTGATCCGCAAGATGCTAGTGCTCGACCCCCTGAAGCGGTACACCATCGAGCAGATCCGGCGGCACCGCTGGCTGGCGGGGGCGGGGGCCGGAGCCGGGGTCGGGGCGGGGGCCGGGGCCGGGGCGGGGCCCCGCAGTCCGGCGCGCGGGGGCCCGGCGGCGGATCCCAGCGACCAAGTGCTGCGGCTCATGCAGAGCCTGGGCATCGATCCCGCGAAGACCAAGGAGGTACAACGATAAACCATTTTTTTAATAATTACTTATTTATTCAACTAAAATCAATACCTTTTACTGTGTTCATTATTTCTAGATTTTCCAAATAAACGAACCAGCCGTGTGGTGTCCGACAGAATGACCCATTTCACGGGTATCGTCCAAATCACCACGGCACGGTGAAATCAGAGTGGATCGATATGTATTATATAATTTTGTATTTATTAAAAAAAATATTCAGCCGCTACTCGCAGGTAAAAATCCTGCAAAAGGAATTCGAGTTGAGATTAATCGACCTGGCATCAAATAAATAAAAAGAATGAGATAGTTATAATGCACTAAACATCAATCCACCATGTGTTATTTTCAAAATCGTGTCGTGTGGATTTTGGCATGGTGTGAAATGGGTTTATGGCTGTAACCTTTTAAAAGTGGGAAGTTTTTTTTATTTTTCTTCCATTTGCTTAAGGCCTGTTACTCTGCAACAAGTTCCCCTATGAGAGGTGGATTGCTAGCTTCCTTCCATCTTTTCTAGAGGTCTGCTTCTTTGGGGTAGTGTCCCTTGCATTTCTTACGGCCTTTAATTCTATCATTCTGGTCACATTCTCTTTCCAAAACTTTGTTCTCTGCCGTCCCCATCTTCCAATATCCCTTCAGATCTCTGTGTTTCTTATTCTGTCATGAAGGGTTTTGCTATCAATATTTCTCAGTATCTTTCATACAGCTGGTTAGAAGGAGGCTTTTATGTTCAGACAGTGTCGACACTGGATTATATGCTGTGGAAAGTCATTTTCCCAATTAACGTTTTATGCTCAGAGTAATAATGCGCCAAGCTATAGAGGAGCCCAAACGTAGGAAAACCATTCTATGACCACTAGGTATTAAGTTAGCTACAGTTCGCAGCAAAACAATGGGCCGTACTCAGGTCGAGAATTGCCAAATGGATATTAATTTGCATTGTAAATACTTTCAAATATGTACCTGTCTATTTATTATTGCAGGGTTATTCCAATTTATTTTTCTATAATTCGCCTATAAAAAACTGAAAATACATGTGTGTGTTTATTTTTTTATTTATTTATTCATTTATTCATTTTATTCACAATATACTTATGTTACATTTATTGAGACATAAATCCCAACTCCATGGAACCAAAGTCCTGTGTTGAGTTTGTTTGTTTGTCCGTCACATCTCCGAAACTGCGAGTCGTAGCGGCCTGAAATTTGGACACGTCATTTTAGATGCGATTTCAAGGTTAACATTGCTATTTTCGAGTAAAATTTGAATTGACCTCTACTCGATTAAAACTCAAACTTTATATGGATGCCTAGTGCGGCCCCGACATATTGCCCGTAATCAACTGGCAATATCAACCGTAAACATACTTTAATTCACAAATGTATCTCCTAAATTGAGAAAAAAACAGTATCTGCAGTAAATATGTTGATACAAGGAAAGTTTTTAAGCAACAAAATACACGTGTCGGGAAAATAAATGCCAAAAATCAATGTAAATCATGGGAAAATATTCGGAATCAATTACCTGTGAAAACTGACTCCTTTAACACCTTTGACGCTCCTACTGCTGCAACCAAACATACTGCAATTCACCATAGTCGATTTTTATTTATCATAATGTAAAGTTATTTACAAACAAAGCCAAGCACATCGACAAAAGCATCCGATCGAACCGTTATGTTTATGTTGTCAAACAAAACAAAATGGCCACCAATTGGTTGCTAACCAACAAACCATCATCGCTTGCGTTCTATAGAGTTTCTCTATAGGTTCACGCATTATCACTCTGGGGTTTTATGTCAATTTTTGTTTGACCAACCACGAAAAGATTTTTAAAAAAACTTTATATTAAAATGTGAGTATTGTGCATTAAACCAAATGACGATGTGTTTGTTGCAGAGTCTCCGGTCCAACAGCTACGACCACCACGCGGCCATCTATCTGCTGCTACTGGAGCGGCTGCGCCTGCGCACCCAGGAGCCCGCCCCGCGCCGCCGGCCCTCGTCCGTGGCCGAGACCGCTCTGGCCGCGCGCCGCCCCGCGCCGCCTGCGCCCCCGGCCGCCGCCACCGCAGACAGGTGACACAAACCTCTCGTCGTGACATGTCCAAGTCACTTAAAACGTTTACAATTCGTACCTACTTTCAAATCACGTCCGTAGAACCATTTCGTACCTTCTTCTCATCAGTACAAAGTACAGTACGTTTGAATATTCAATAAGCCTATATTAATCCAGAAAACAGACAATTTTTGCTTCTAAACCTAATTCGCAAATTTGAATGATTTATAATTTTTATAAGTCTTTATTACGCGCTCATAAACAATGTTTATTAAATATTCAAATTAACTTTAATTGCATTATTAGTAGAGTATGTGTTTATGTTTTTATATTATAGACATTTATTTTTATTTATTTCTTCTCAACTCATAATTTTCATCATTATTATAGTACCTTATCCGTACCTAATGTTGTATAGAGCATTACATTGGTACACCAATCGTAGTTTATCTTGAATCAATTACATTTTTTTAAATTTTACTGGTTGGTCCGAAGAAATTGCCACATGGTGATAAACCCGCTAATTTAAAAAAAATATGCATAAAAATAAATAATCATTTGCATGATTTTCAACAATCAACAATCAAAGATATAAAATATAAATATTAATGGAAAAACAAATGACATTGATCAGTTTAACTAAATAAATGACAGTAATATTTTTCTCGAGTCATTCCAAAGCATAAATGAAAAATTATAAATAAGTAAAAGAAGAAAATCTCATAATTTTTGTTCCTAATTTCAAATTTGCACAAATTTGTTGGTTTTTCTTTATCTGAATGATAAAAATGTATGTGAAATATAACTTAGAACCGGTATTTATTTCAGACTATCCCGATCTCCAGAGACACACATAACCAGAGCACCTCCTTCTCCACCGCGGATACCTCCAGATTCCACATCCGAGACACAGCGCCTTCTATCTCTCGCCAATGTCAATATGACCGAGCAGAGGCTGCTTCAGAGGAACCTAGAACTCGGGGATACTCATCGCAGCTTCCTGGTCGGCAATCTCGATACCTTGGGAACATCTCGGTCCAATACAGATGACCCCAGTCGATTGCAGTCCATGAGGAATCTAGACTCATCTGATACGAACCCCCGCCTTTTAGGAAAATCTAATTTAGAAAATATAGCTTCTTCTCATAGACTCCTAACCAATACTTTGGAGCAACACCAAAAGATCATGAAACAGTCCAGCGAAGATTGCAGGAGGCTCCTCCAACAGTCCACTACAGTAGGACCAGACCCGAGACTCGCTAATTCAGATGGCAGTAGACTACTAACATCTTCTAGCTTCGATTCCAAGTGCGCCATTGATTCAGCCAAATTATCCAATATTGATTCTGCTTGTCTCAACATGGGATCTAACCCTTTGCAAAACTCAACTTCCGCCTCGAGTTTTGCAACTGAACCACTGAAAATTCTCAATTCATCCACAACGTTTACAATGAGTTCTGAAGCCGCCAAATTGATGAATACTTTGCAGCAATCTCCCCTGCCTCCATCTTCTGGGGAACCTAATAAAATCAATAATTACGATCACTGTCGTACAGTGTCCAATGCCCAACAGCAAGATTTGTCCCGCTTACAAACCAGCACACCACCTTTTAAGGATTATATGAACCATATTCAAACTTACTCGTATATTCAGAATTCAGTTCTACCTCCATTACCAAACACCGTCGATATGTTGAATGCTTTACCTGGGAGTGTAGACATATATAATGCCGGTTTATATAGAAACGACAGCAAATATTCCATAGGTACAAATAGATATATAACATCGCAGAATTTCTCACCGCTCAATACAAACTCAACAGGCAAAGCTGTAGAATTTCAGCAACAATATTCTTCCTCAACCGATGAAGGTTGCGAAACCGACATGGAAGAACTCTCGGGAGCTCCTGTTCCTCAGCGTCTAGGTTCCTATGCCAGTTCCAGTTCTAGTAGTGGAGTGGTTAACTTTTACAATACCAAAAGCTTGAGCCAAAATCTCAGTTGTGACTCGTCGCAAAGTAATTTCTCAGGATTTGAAAGTTTAGACTATCAACTATCCGACTGTTCTAGTGATCTTGCAAGTAGTTTACCCAGTTGCACATCTACAGATGATAAGTTGTCGTATGAGAATAGTTCCGCAATCAATACTAGTCCAATGCATCCTTGTGTCTATGTTTCCACTGGAAATAACAAATCTCATTGTGGAGGGTTTCTCAGCAGACATAATCCACTTTCGTACCAAGGAAGTAACATAGGATGTCCTAGAAGTACAACAAGAAGTCCTGTTGATTTTCGAGAAGGACGAAGAGCTAGCGATGGACTCGTAGCACAGCAAGTTATATCACAGGCCACGGAGACTCAAAAAAACACAGTTGCCTTTAACAGTCAACGACTCAATGAAGGCTGCAAAGCCAAAGGAGTTCTCGAACTGCATTTAGTACAAAAAGAAGCCCAGAAATTAAAAACACAGTATCAAGCTAGTGTTCCCGTTGAAGAAATGACCCAAAGACAAATACAACACAATCAGTTTGCAGCGTCATTCAGTCCACATTTTATAGAATCAAAATGTTTACCCACAAAACGAATAAGTCTTCCTGAAAACTTTAATTATAGTACAACATCTCCTCCCTTACCAGCCAGTCCCAAAATGTCAGCACCATGCCATCAATCTTCAGAACTGGAGAACCAGTCGTTGAATGCTACAAATAATTCCGCACTCCAAAACATCAAGCCTCCCCTTCAGCAACAACTCATGCAGCACCGGCTGTTACAGCAAAAGAGACAGATCCTTCAAAAGCAAGTTGCGATGGCTCAACCAAATGCAAACGGTGGCACCGACAATGCCAGCCTACATTCCTTGCAGATGGGATTAAGTCGAAGACAAATGTTGAGACAGCAGAGTTACAAAATAGCTCAACAGCAACAAATCCTGCCACCGCTCCCACTTCCGCTCTCTGAGAGTGAAAATGAGGATCTCTTAGCATTCCAGGCCATTGTAGAAGGGCCTAATCAGTCTCCGAAACCCAATTTAGATGAGGCTACGGCCAACTTACCCCTAGCGTATCAAGGTTCTATGGAAATAACTATACTGAACAAAGAGAAACGAGAAGCCGGGAATGAAAATTGGTCCAATCTGCCGACCAGCTTACAAAATGCGTGTCAAATCAGCGAGCTGGCAGGCAAGCCGACTCATGGGCACCCGAACACAGCTAGTGCAGCCATACACGGGGAGCCAGTGGTCCACTCCGCAGGAAGCTTGTGGAGTGGCGCAGCGGCATGGCCAAATAACAATTTATTCCAAACACCCCAGTGCTTTCAGGTATATCATCAAATAAATTGAATGTGTATGGTTTTATTTTGTTTCCTCGCTTGTATGTGACTAGAGGAATATTTCTTCTGAATGGTGAGCTCGGTGTGTATTAGCATAAGTGGTCAGAATGACAAAAGTATGAGATTTTTCGCATTGCGAATTCCAAAAATAAGTAGCCAAATTTGCATGTTTTTCTATTGAAACGTCTGTATTAATTTTAACATAATTCTTGTAGGTGTCTATACTGAATTTTGATTAAGCTAAGTTTACCGTAATGCACCCGCGTCAACATGAGTTAGTCATTATTTTCCCCCTCGGCTTAATGCTCCGTGGTAATCATACATATCTAGAAACTTCGTTTAGATTTTCAGTTCCTATTTGTGAGTGATTTTTGGTTGCTGTAATAATGTCTTAATGCGATATTTGACAATAGTGCTAATTATTTTCCTTAAGTTTTAGTAACCAATATATTTATTGTATCACGCTTTACATACATAAGTAAATGTTTTTATTATTTATAATCACAAATAAACAATATTAATCATTTGTTGAGCCTTTTTATTTTCATCCTTTTATTTTGCATTCATCCATTAGATTTGAACGCTTTTTATTTCATTTTTCACAGTTACATTAAATAAAAAGAAAAGTAGTGTTTTTTTTATGATTAAGTATTGCTGCATCGCACATTTGTTTTATTTATGACGTGTTAAATTAAAAGTATTTAACTATTAACACATTCATTTTCAATAGATAATCAATTTGTAAAATAATAAAATGCATCAAAACAACTAGACATCAATCACACTCAGAGAGGTAAATATATTTATTTTGTACACTAAATTTGTAAAAAGCAACTATGTTAAATATTTTGATTGTAGATGTAAAAAGTATAAATTGAAGACATGAGTGGCTAAAGATGTTATTTTACAAAAGAACAAAGCAGAGATATCTAGGGCTATAGTTTTGAAAACCGGTACAATTGTTGATAAAAAAACACCTTCATTTATGTAAAGAAGTACATCTTTCAATATTTGCGACACAACGCCTTCATCCACTCAGGTCTTCAATTATAATGGGTTCTTATGTAGAATAGTACCTTTAGTGTGTAGAAAATATTCATTATTATAATATCAGCTTGAAGCTGATTTATGTAAACTTTTATTTTTAAACACATCGACCAAACTCGCACTGATCAGTTCATCAACAACAATGTAAATACTACCGTCATTCTTTTCAGTGCCGGTTTTGGAGGTGAGGTAGGTGAGGCTCCGCCTCACTAGAAAAACATATTCCACACTCCACACATTCACAATGCAGAGCGTTGAATAAAAAGCTTTAATATAGAAATGTATAATCGTAGAAACAAGCCTTGTCCAAAATAAAGTTTCTTGCAAAGCACAGGCATTGCACACAACATTTTCAGTCTATCAATTAAGTCGCAGTCCTACATAAAACAAAAACATTCTTATTTTAATGTACTTAAGGTTGAATTTGGAGTACATTAATATCGGTTAGGCTATAAGTAAAAGAGCCTCAAAAAATAAGAGAAATCATTTTAGCCGGAGGTCACAGTGTGACCTTAGGGGAATTTCGATCTTTCCTTAGTCAGCCTGATCGTTGATGAAGTAAGAATAAGGGAGCAGGAAAGGGAGTATTGTCATATCTACTCTTTTGTTAATTGTTACTTGCCTTTGGTCGCTACCGCGTGTTTTGGCATAGAGTAATAATGAATAATTTTATAAAAACTAAAAAATATGTACCCATGCTTATTCTTATCACTGATTTTTTTCTAAATTTAGTAACATTCTATAGGTATTAAATAATTAAATATTAATGTCTAGCAGAATTGGAATATAAAATTTTACTCACTAGAAATTTAGTACCAAAACTGCCACTGATTAATTTATCTGTCACTTATTTGCTATATTTTTCATTCCTCGTGTGTTGGAGTTTGACAGTGGTACTGTTATCTCTAAGCATTAAAAAAAAAAAACAAAAATTTTAAAAAATAAATAATAAATATTTCTAGTGCCTCAGTTTTAGCTCAAGTTTGTTTTACAAATGAGTAAATACGAAAATCATTTAATTTTATTAGATGTTACACATTAGTAAAATATGTACAAGTAGGTTGAATCCATATCATTAATACAAATTTAATTGGGATAGATGTGGGTATGCGTGTACCACATAGAGGTATGTCATAATCACAGCCACTGGCTGATATTTTTTTCAATTTTTATTTTTTTTAATTCGATTCATTTATTTAAATATAACATATACATTACAAACATTTATTCAATACGTACATAAATATTATAAAACAGAAAAAATACATGAAAGAGACTTATGTCAAAGTAGTAAGAGAATCCTGCTCCGGATTACCCCTTCGGATACATGGAACAGATCAATATCTAGAGCGATGTTGTTCAGCATAGCGGTAGCCCTTCCAACACGCATAACCATAGGCAGGTTGGTCCTGTATATCGTAATATGAAACAATCTATGCTGACGCTGTCTTAGGTAATTATCAGGAACATACAAACCAATGCTCATCATAATCTCAGAATTGTCGATCACACCGCGCAACAATCGATAAAAATGTGTAGTCAAAAACACATTCCTTCTAGTCTCTTAACTGTTGTAGCCAAGCATACCCCGGAGAAACTCGGTCGGGTAGAGCCGAGGATAATACCTGCATTCTCTCATGTAGATATATCTCAGAAACTTCTTTTGGATTTTCTCTATCATAAGAGAGTACTTCAGTTCATGTGGCCCTCAAATCATCGAGCCACTCTCGAGTCTACTTCGCACCAAGGAGTTGTAAAGAGTTCCCAGTAAGATATAAAAGTTATCACAGAATATCCAATATTATGAACATACAAAATTGAAGGTTCTGTTCGGTTCCCTATGCCTTTGCAATTACTTTATTTTTTATCTAAACATTTTGGACTAAACCAAATAAAGGTAGGTAAGTAGTGAAGTAGCCAATCAAAAAATACTCACAATGAGGAAGTTCAGTGGTTTTTTTCAAATGTTTTATTCGTTAATAGACTGTTAAACTAAGTCAAAATTTTTTTTTTTTAATTTTTACATATCGTATTATCGGCGCTACGACTTTTTAAAGTTTTGTATTTCTGAAATAACTCCGCGTGTGACGTCAGAGGTTCATTTCCGCTTATTCCCATTCAGTTCTTCCTATTGGTCCAGAAGCGACAAGCAGACCGAAAATCTTCCATAGCTCTCAGATCATAGGTTGATTCACATGAACCAATGACGTCATTTAAAGTAGTGCGTTTTTATTAAAATATTTATTATTATTTTTTCTGTACATTTTCAAGAAACTTTGCCGTACAATTTAATGCTCTAATTTTCACCCCGCGTAAGAAAACATTTTTTGTATCCAATTTCCCGTAGGGCTGAAGTTCCTCATTGATTCATAATACAAATTATTGTTTGTAGAGAAAAATAATAGGATCCTGCCATGTAATTAATACTGCCATGATCCGCATAATTAATGATTCTTGACACAGAGGCTTTTTTTATATTTTAATATTATGAAGCAAAATAAATGTATATCCAATGGTTTTTAATTATCAAAAATTACCACTATGATACCTGATCAAAATAAAATCAATCTGACAGTTGAGAAAATTATTCTTATCATTCTTTTGTCAAAGTTTTTAGTCGGTTAGAAATTTAAAATTTGATCAATCTTAAAATCCAATTGCCAAAGTAGGAACTCACTAAATATTATTTATTCTATGAGTTCCTACTCAGGATCAATTATTAACCTATTTAGGCTTCAACATTTTTTTTAGTTCAAAATTATAAAGGTTTACATTTCGAATCTAGTTTTATAAAAATTAAAATACATTCAGGCTTTTTTTAACCATTACCATTTTACAATATTGTGCCCACTTAACGATAATAAAATATTTATTTAAATTTGTCTCACAGTCTTCTTGGCAAGGTCATAGTCTACCAGCTTCAACAGGAATGCTGCCACTCAGCGAGAGTCCTATTCTAGAACTTACGGAACAAATGGAATCTATGTGAAGAATATTGAGCTCCGTATTGTTTAAAGTTTAAACAACACTTCCACCGACATTCTTAATTGTTTTAGAGAATACAATGTGCAGCATACCAACTACTAATGTTAAATAATTAGAGGAATAACTTGTGGTGAAATATATATCAATATGCAGCTTTTGGAATCAACGTGAAAAGTGTTATTGGGAAAATCATATTATTTCATATTCTTCACTTCAATTCCTTGGACTATATCGCAAAATACAAATCATGCTATTTTTTGCATGTTTTGTATAGATAAATCTGTAAATTTACAAGAACAGAACTTTTTGATATGTAACAAAAATACTTAGTTGTCTTTTTTACAAATTTTCTCTTTTAATCCGATTACACTTTTCAATTTGATTAATACAATGGCTTTTTCAAAACCTATATTTCCACTGTAAAATTTAAGATAATCATTAATTTAGTTTTATAAAAAAACTTAATCAACGAAAACCTAGATATAAAATCATATGAATCTGTATGATAATGGAAACACATTATTTGTAAAAATATTGAGTTAAATGTAGGAATTTGTATGTACCATTAATATGGATAATTCCAACATTTTTGCTAGCAATATTTCCTCACAGTGGATGTTTTTGACAAAGCATTGAATTTATCACTTAACTTTTGTACTTTTATAGGTATCATTAATGTTACATGAACCACAGCACCATTTTCATCGGCAAATTAAATATACAAAAATGAACAAAACATTTTTCTAGATTCATGTACCAACAAAAAATTATTATGTAGCGATAATATAACACTGATATTTTTAATTTAGATGGACTTTTGTAAAGGAATTTTAATGAATAATTTAAAAAACCAGTTTTTTAATATTATATCAATCTTTTTTTACTGATGGGGAGTTTACATTCACCGGATTATCTTAAAAAAAGAGCGAATTATAAAAACTTATTTTTCAAAATATTTTTGTTGTGTCTAAAAGTTTACTAGTATTCAGAAATTAATAAATATTAACTTAACCTCACACATTGTTAGCTAATGTGTATTTACTTTATTAATCAACAAGTGTGCGAAACTTTAATAGGATTTTGTCCTTTACATTTGAAATCAAGTAAATAAATTAATCTTTCTTTCTCCTGACAATACGTTACATCGAAGGAATACTATTATTGAGGTTAACTGTTGTGCGGGGGGGGGGGGGTTGTACAATACAGGAGTCACATTTTATAAAATGTGATCATTCCAGACATTTAAAAATACTTCTGTATTGATTAATGTTATGAAATTACCTCTGTGTGTTCAGTCAATATCTTTTCAAGTAATTTATTTTGTGTCATATACATACATGCACATACTTACCAACTTTTCTAGTCAGGAGCATTCCTATAAAGTATGTAAGTCATGTATTTTGTGCTAGAAATGATAGAATTTTTATTTGAAAGTGTATTTAACTTTGTATGTTTTTAAAATTTGACTTGTCCGAAGATTAATTCCTGATCCTGTTTCAATGTTTCTTTCGCAGTTTGGAGATTGAATTTTATAATATTTGGGATGAAAGAAAAAAACCATCATGTATCTTCTTTTACGGAACTTCCATAGTGAATGATTAAGTATAAACATAACAATTAATGTGAGACATTTTTCTACACAAATCGTAGTTTTGCCACTATGATGCAAGTACCCATAGAAATAGCTTGTCCTGTGAATTGTATCATAGGTTTTTAGACAAATGGTATAAAATAGGCATTTATTAGCTGAAGTGTAGTTTATCAGCAATGTAATAAATACCTTGAGAGAAATACAAAATGTATTACGGTTTGCATGAAAATACTCATTTTTCGCATCCATGAGCAATGTTAATTATTGACGCACCTCAAATGAATCAAATTTGTATTTCTAATACTTCAAACGTAAATATTGCTCAAATCAGAGTATAAATATTTTGCGTAAATATTGTGGGGTAATTACTACAACTAGATAACTTCAAAATGGACATTTTTGCTGAATGCATATATTTCTTCATGATCATAGAGCAATGACAGATGTGCAAAAAGTGCAACATCGGCTTTCTTTTATATTTGATTTTGAAAAGGTTTTAGAAGGCACGATCAAGTCCATCAAATACTTGAAGATGGACATGTCAATAGTAGGAATAATCGGCGTGCATGCATGAGAAGATGTATGAATGTAGAGGAAGCGGGTCTATATGTAAAGACAGAGTGATATGGCGTTCTATTCTCTCTGCCTACCCCTACGGGGAAACGGCGTGATGGTTGGTTGTTGTTGTTGAGATAGTGTCAAAAAAAAATTAAGCGCTGTACATAGAATTAAGAATAGTCCAGAAACCGCATACGCACATCAAACAGAAGGCGACCAAACTACTCATGAATATTTATTTTACCCTACTTTGCTCATCTAATGAGAGAACTAATGAAAATTGGACCTCGGATTAAACAACTCAGTGGTGGACATTTGACCGACATTATCTTTAAAACATCAAATATTGTTTAACATGATATAAAAATATCAGTTTTATATAAAATAAATTCTGTTTTTTATTTTAAGTTTAAAGTTCATTTATTCAATTACTCTTATTAATGACCCTTTACTTATCTACTCTGTTGTGTCAATCAATATTTCCGCGTGCAAAATAAAATTTTATAGAAATTAACAGATTGCTTTTTTTTACCTTAGATTTTTTTAATGATTATTTTTGTTCCCACCGTGCAACATTACGCGGTGACATCACGAATGCGTGCGGCGAAAGTGGGGCATAGCGGGGGGATTATTGGACACAGTCTGATGTATTAAAATATGATTCTACGCTCCTTCTGGACTATTCTTAATTCTATGCCGCTGTCATGTAAAGTTGCAGAAAATCACATGTGGCATAGTTCTACTATCACAACAATTTATAGCTTCCTCCATGAATGCTACAAATGGGCAGGTTGTGATTCATTCAATCACATTATGAGATTTGAACACATGATTTGTCTATTTGTAGCGTTTATGAAGGAGGTTAATAATTATGTGTTTTTAGTGGACAATTCACAAATACTGATTTTGAAGTTACCTAGTTGTAGTAATTACCCCTGATATCACTATCCGTATTTTGAAAAAACAATTGAATTCAAACAAATTTGTCAATAAATAAGTTTGAGGATTTATAAACTATTAATAACTCAAACTGCGCCACAGTACCACGAAAATGATTTTATCAAAAACTTTACCTTTATGAAATACACATTTTCAATTTTGCATCCATTTTTTTTAAACTTATGGCTTGAACCAACGAGTCTAAGAATGAATAATGCGGAGTCCACATATCTTCTCAACATAGTTGTAACTAATCATAAATGTTGAGCCGCTAAGATTGCAAGTATTTCACTTTTAGTCAATGTTGAATGTATAGTTACTACATATTTGAATTATTATTATTTTTGTATATGTGCGACGAAATGGCCTTCAGAAATAATATTGCTAGAGGCTCAGTATTGGTATAGCTGTGAAAATGTTTTAGATAAATAATATTGTATTTATAGTAGTTAACCCACAATAATGTAGACAAACTTTTTATTTTAGCTTTCACTGAAGAGTGTGTCATCACTATAAAGGGCATTATGTTAAATATTTATAATAGTCTGTAATGATACAAACAAATTAAAGGAAAGTTTCTCAAAAATGTCATATCTGTTTACTACAAAATGTATCTTAATATTCAAATTTTTATATTGTATGTAAAGTAACGATTCATGTGTGATGAATGTATTCATATCATTATTTGTAAAGTGAATCTTTTGATACAATTGCAATTATTGTTATCTATTATTTAACAGTACGCTAAACTTACATGTACCGATGCTTTCAGAAGAATAATGATCCAAGACTCATATTAGTATAGATATTTGGCTGGTAGCTTTTATCAGTAAAATGTGTTATCTAATATAATAATTATTCACTACTTATCCAATACTTCAGAATTTTAACACTCCGTTTGGATGTATTGGGTGTTAGCATAAGTTGTGTCCGTTTATTTTAAAATTTAAAAATGAGCATCAACAGTTGAACAAAATGGACAGAAAATTTTCTGCATATGATATGTTTGATTTTACATTACACATATTATTTTATATGATTACAAGCCTTCAAAATGGAATGTCATGTAAACATTAGTGAGCATTTTCGACTTATCACATTCAATTGAGCTAATAAAGGAAAAAACGAATAAAGAGAATACATTATTGACTAATTTCCTCTAAAATAATGGAGAAAAATTATCAAGTTGGGATTAAATAAGAACGTCATTCTTAAAAACCGCCATTCAAGTTTCAATATAAAACTTCAACTTAAATATGGGTATTAGGTTCTGTCCATTTTTTTCCAAATCAGTAAATAATGTATTCTCCTTATTTGTTTTCTCCTTCATTTCCTCGATTATTTTTTTTAAATTTAAAATTTTAGTTTTTTTATTCATTCATACAAATACATAAATATAACAAAAAACTACAATAATAACTTATCCCAAACTCTATGAGGCCAAGGGCCCTGTGTTGAGTTGGGATACAACACAATGGAAAGTGGAAGCAAAATAATAGCAAAAAAATATTATTAAATATCATTACATGAACATACATATATTTCAAAGAATATCTGGACAACACGCTTAATGGTATATAAATCTATGCAATATCTCGCAGCAGTCTCCTACAATGGTCTCTTTCCTTAGACAAAATCCAGACTTGTACACTCCTCCTCCTGAAAATGGCTTTGAATATGAATATGTTCATCCAGGACATTGAATACTCTTGGGGCCACAATAGAGTAATTCTTCTGAGCAAAGGTCATACGTGTTTTTGGAATGAAATAATTTAAATTACAGGAAATCCCCGTACGAGCATTCTGCTGGGATCTACTCTTGTAGCCGCATGACCAGAAATGTGTCAGTGACTCTTTTAAAAAAATTGTCTAATGTCCAGTACCTTCATGAAATGGAACAATGCCTCAGATGAGAAAGAGGGGGGACGACGCAGCATCACTCTTAGAATTAATTTTTGTACGTTTATTAGGGGATTCATGATAGACGCAGTGCAACCTCCCCAGCCCACTATACCATAGGTTGCCACTGACTGGATGCAATTGAATGTGAACACAAAGAGGTGTCAAAAATGCTCACGTTTGTCTGCTTGACATTCCATTTTGAAGGCTTGTAACCATATAAAATAATATGTGTAACGTAAAATCAAACACAATATCATGTACAGCAGAAAATTTTCTTTGAATTTTGCTTTACTTTTGGTGCTCATTTTTTATTAAAAAAAAAAATATAGTTTATTTTTACTCCTAATATTTTAGCTTGCATTTTGATTTCCAACAAAGGGAGACATTCAATTTGGTTTTACAACAAGAACTGATGAAAATGCAATAAATTCTCTTTGGCCAGAGTTATGATGTTTTATAACATTAAAAAAATATTTTCCGTAAATAATAGCAACTGCATAATAAACTACTCTCCCATTAAACCTAGAGCTATCCTTTGTAAATAATCTACCTCTGCCATTGCAAATTAAGACTGAATTCTGCGTCAATTCAGACCAACTCAATACAATAATAGTTTGTAAATAAATTTAGAAACGCAAGCTGAGAATTTTGTCAAAAATGAGGGCATTAAGGATTAAAAACTGCTTCACATTTTGAATTACTTTCGTCATTTTTTGTAAGGTACTTAACGTGATTTGAGCATCAGAAAAAATCATAAAAGTTTCATAGTCAAACCAAGACCTTAAACAGTGCCGGATCTAGCGCCCCGTCACTTTCCGAAAAGGGATGGGTATATACATGTCTGTCAATTAATATGAGCATATTATTCTCACGTCCCCTGTTAGCAAGTGTCTGGGTCTGTGTGTCAACTGAATCTATAGTCGGTCCCGCTCTGCCTACAAATTATGTCATCATCATCATTCCCTTTCCGCACCCGATGATGCAAAGGGCACTGCATTGCATTCACCAACTGCAGCGTACCTTGATCATTTTTTGTTACACAAAAGTAAGATGATCAGTCTTACGTTTCAGGTACCAGTCCAGGGTCCATGAAATACTCTAGCGTAAAAACACCCTTTTCAAAAAAATTTCATATCAACCGTGTCGGGAATCGAACCCGAGACCTCTTGCATGGTAGGCAAATGCGCTGACCATTACACTACAGGGCGGACAATTATATCACTTGCCTTTTATTAGTATTCATAAATAAGTCATACAAGCGTGTTTAAAATTTTGACATTTGTTTCAGTGAAGCTATTCATTTTCATGTGGTTTTAATCAAACGATTCATTTTTGAAGAAATAATTGGAAAGTATTATTTGCATCCTGGAAAAAAGTATTTAATTGTTTTCCAATTTGTGCATTTTTATACTAGTATGTATATGTATCCATAATGTGTTTATTTTGTTTCAATGTACGTACCTATATAAGTTGTGGTGTTTTAAGTTTGTTATACAATTTACACCTAATATTATAAATATCATACGTAACTAAATAAGCAGTTTTTGATTCGAGGATTTTGTGGATAATATTTATAAACAAGGGAGGAATCACAATGGTTTGATTCCATAAAGTAAAATGTGTGTAAAATAGTACTCATAGGTCTTTCAATTAATCTGAGCAATTAATTATTAAGAAACTTTCCGTCTTGTCAATAAATTGAATAATTTTATGGAGTGTGTGAATCCAACACGAGTGAGTAATAAATAATTATCGTAAGAATGAACTTGTATTGTACTTATTCATTAGCTGTCCAAGATAACTTTGTAGATTTCTGTAGGCAGGGTACACTTCTCTTTAATCTTACTGTGTTAGGATGTGTAACGAACAATAATAATCGTACGGTAGGAGTAAGTACATAAGTAGGTGTATTGTTATAAACTTTTGTATTCATTATCAAACGCAAAAATATGTAGACATGTAGTTGAAGCAATAAGTAGATCTCCATAGACATCTATGAACCTATTCCAAGAGTGTACAAAATTCGTCTGATTTAAAATAAACAACACGTTAATGCAAATATTCTTGCGGTTATTTTAAACATGAGAACTTTGAGTTCCTTTAAAAATACATACATTTATGTTTTCCAAATTTATGTTCCATCTAGAAACATATGGTGTGCCTATAAAACTAGTTGAACTTATCAAAGCCCTCTACTCATGTGGCGGATGCCAAATCAGAATTAACGAGGTTGTTACAGATCGGTTTGAGGTCACCGCTGGAGTCCGTCAAGGTTGCGTCCTTGCACCGTTCCTTTTCACAATCCTTATGGACTTCATCCTTAGAAAGTCGATTCCACTAGATCGAGGAATATTCATCTCCTCCTCCTGAAAACAGTTATAATTGAAGATTCAATTGGGGGTCTTCAAGTCACTGCAGGTAGGCTAAATAGATCCTCCGCATGCATGTGTTTAAAAATCGATTTTGCAAAAACCCATTTACTGTGTAACACTTCATACCTTGATGCCCAAAATCCCCTGATTCTGTCAAGCCAAATCATCAAAAGAGTCGAGAGTTTCAAATACATGGGTTTCAAATGGCAGCTTTCAAAAAGAGCTGGGAGTGTGGCTAGGAATAACAGGCGCCGCATTCGACAATATGAAAGTTATCTAGAGATCAAATAAAAAATCAAAAAGTGAAAACCAAGTGCCGTTTATATGACACCTGCATAAAACTTTTTTTCCTCTACAGATGCGAAATTGTGGCACCTTACTAGGGCCCAAAACAGCAAATTACTGAGTTTTGAGAATAGATGTCTCAGGAGAATCTTGGGTGTGTGGTGGATTGACTTTCTAAGGAATGAGGAAATAAGTGATCAGATGCAGCAAACCCCGGTGACATCTATCATCAAGCGGAGGCGATATGGTTTGCTGGGCCATATACTGCGGATGCTTCCTGAGAGTCTTAATTACGCTTGTCTTCTTTACAAGGCGTCGGGTTCTCGACATCCGCTGCTGACTGTTCGTCGGCAGTTTATATCAGAACGATGGGATGCAAACCTGACTTGGGGGGACACACAGGAGCTGATAGCTGACAGAGATGCCTGGAGGCTCTTTGTGGACACCATATGCTCCAACTAGGGAGCGGACATGGAATGATGATGATGACGTTTCATCAAAAATACATTTTATTTCACTTACATAATCCACAAATTGATTCTTATTTAATTAAGCTCTTCAGGTGTAAACAACTCATTATTACTGTCTTATAATATTTTGTAATATTGAAATAATATATAACTATATCAGAAAATGGCTTTCAAGTTAAAATAGAGCAAAAAAATAAAACTAGAGCCTACAACGCTACGGTGAAACTAAAGGGCCCAACTCAGTTACTATATTTTTACCAGAGCAGCTTAATTTATTTCTAAAATTCTCCAGATCTGCTGCTGAGTATTTAATACAGTTATGTATTTAGCTTTTATAATAAAACAACGCTTCTAGAACAGGAATCAAATTAATAAACAGATCTTTGTACACTCTTCTATCATATGAATATTGAAAGTGAAAATCATTCTTCTTTAAAAGAATTTTATTATTTGTTTATACGCTTATAACAAAGAAAGTAGCATGATGATCCCGAGATGATGTGTGCTTACATAAACATGCATTTTGGTTGTGAGTATAATAAAATTATCAACTAGCAAATCTATCGATGTATAGGAACACCAAAACATTAGAATCTCTGTACCATCACTTTATCTAATACATTATCAAATTTTAACCTGTATTTTATTTCAAACCACAATTCCCCGTCATATAATGGTTTTACAAGTTTTAGTAGATTTTCATCCAATCTGTTAGATACGCCATTTTCGTTCGAACTTTTTTGCAACCTTTTCTTCGTCTAATTGTTTTTTAAAGCTAGACACAATTATTACACAGTAGCAGAATACTGCTAAAAAAGAATCAAATTATTAAAATATATAAATAATTGTAATAACAAAAATACTTTAGGTATTAAGTTTTATTCCACGTTTATCAATAAATTTCGCCATGACTGACATCGTACTCCTTGTTAAACCACAAATGTTGTGTTGCCATTTGTCATTTATAACATCGTTTTTTGTAGAGTTTCGTCATTTGTATTATAAAATACTTAGATTTTATGATAATTAAAATGCAGTTCCACAGAGAAATGTCAGCAGAAAAACTCAACGAGACACTACACAAAGTAATGTTATAAATGAGAAATTAATAGCAACACATCTGTGGTTTGACAAAGAGTACTGTATCAGTCACGACGATACCCGATCGCTGGTGAAAACTATAAATGAAAGTGGATTAAAACTAAATACACTATTTATATTATTGTAATTAAAACGTAGTTCCACGAAATGTTAGTAGTAATCTGTATTTGTATTTTAATAAATTCAATACATTTTTTAATGCATTTATGTTAACTTACTTATGGAGACTGTATGAACTATGAAATAGAATGCCGCTTCTATGAAATTGTTTTCTACAAACATATATACCAGTTCAGCTGCAGAAGTAAAATAGTTCAATATTAACATCCAAATAGATAGAGAAACCCAATTGGACATTGTTTCTGTAGACTCCTTAAAAATAATTTCATAATTCATTAGCTAATAAATAATTAACTAAAACTATTAACAATTTGAGAGAGGTTTAAAAATAATCAATACATTAAAACAAACATCCATAATAGTTTTTTTTTTCATACACTTACTAAGCAAGACAGAGTATTATTTTTCTCGTTGTATTAAAAATAGTGAGTACAAATGAAATTGAATAGATTTTTTCTAAAACGGCCAAATTATAAAAATCAATGATTTTATTATTATTATATGTTATAGGCAGGCAGCCTCTGCTGGTACCAGCAGTAGACGTACGTCTACATTATGTGTACGGTTTTTTGTCTGGGTTCTTTTTCCTTCAAAAAGCATTCAAACGGTTTTTGAACTAGTTGACCGAAATGGAATGGGTAATCATGACAGGAGAAAGGAACAACATCCTAAAAAAAATGTATGATACGAATCGATATTTTATTATCATACATTTATAGACAATATTTTGAGTTTGTCCAAATTTTTGTAGACAATAACTGGATTCAACTCCCTGGGGAGCTGTTTATATTAACATATTACAACGGATATGAAGAACATTTAAGAGAAGGTAATATAAAAGTCTAGGCATCTACAGGGCTTATGACCTGTCAATGGCTGGTTTAAGTGGCCACTTTACACACTGTGTAACATTCACCATTCTGCCCATATTTGAACATCTATATTCCTTCAACCCTTTCATCTGTTGATGTTTGTGAAGTTAAAGAGCTGAAACATTTAATGTTCTTCATCTCTGTTGTAATATGTTAATACATTTGTAGAATCAAAACCATAAAAATAAAACTAGTTTGACTTGCATGGACTTAATTTGTGCCTTCTAATATGGTTTTAATGGATACTAAAAAAAAGCACATTGGTTATTTTCAAAATAATCAATTCAATCAATTCAAATTCATTCAATGACATAAAATTTAAATGAAATTCATTTTTCATCAATTAAAAAGCTACGTACCTATTTTTTTTACAGAAATTCAGGCAAGAAAAATTGTGACAAGTCTTTCCAAATAGAAATGACTTAAATTTTAACATGTTCTTTTTATTTATTAACTTTATTACTATCCACAAGAAAAACGCAATGGCTTAGATTTATTTTAACAGATTATATAGTGCAAACTGCAGAACTGATAATAATTATGCTGAGCTGTTGGATTTGCTCCACACCACTCCTGATGCAATCAAATCAGCTATCCTATCCATCTAATGTCCATCCTCTCAATTCTCTTCTTTTTAATGTGTTTCTCTACTCATCTTCACTTTATATCCTTTTTCTTTCTTCTTTCTTTCTTTTAAAAAAAAATCATTACATGTTTAGTTGTGATTTTATTTTATGTTATTTTCTATAATGCTTATGTACTTTTAACTGTATATTGTAAGAGCCCTATAGGCGTTTATTAAATTTAAAAAAAGGAGACGATTTAAATCAGAAAGAGTTTGAATTTTTGAAAACTAGGTAATGTTGTTATATTTATTCCCATAATTATATGTAATCATGGTTGTATAAGAATATATTTATTATATATATTTATATATATAGAACATTCATTGCTCTCACTTGTATGTAACATAAGGGTTTTGTTAAGTATACCGCTAGGCTGATGATGCCGGTTATGATATTGATGCTGATTAAAGACAGGTTAGCTCATTAGTCAAATTGTGATCTTTTTCTGTTTAATATTATTGTTTTATACAAACTTGTGTAATGCTTATGAGTAGAAATATAGATGAAACCATAGACATCAGAGAGCAGATCAATACAAAAATATGGATCCCCACATTTGCAATTTTCATGAGTTTTATATTTGGATGATATTCTTCATTCCTTATCATTGAAAATATAATTATTGGTAACCAGATTAATGAAAAAATCTAGAAAAAAATACATTTGATAAATTCATCTTCGAGTACTGACATGCACAGTTATTAAACATCTCCTAGTATTTTTATTTGTATTTATGTTTTTAACTCAGGTGTATTTAGTACACTTTATTCAGTTATTATTAATTCTGTTATTTTACTCATATGTTTTTAGTCTCATTTAATTCAATAAGATAATCCAGTATTTTTCCGTTTTTTTTAATACGCGAGCCCCTTTCCGAGTGAAAAAAATCTGGCAAACCCCAGGACCTTAATTTTATTATACTACTTGTGAATCAGTGATTTTGATGACGGCTTATGTTATTTTCTTTCTCAATTGACCATATGATTGTTAATCGAGAAATCAAAAGCAAGGTAGGAACAATAGCAAGATATAAGATTCATGTGGCATACTTAAAATGGAATTTAAGGCGTATAAGATTGACGTTTTCTGGAAGAAAAAGGTAGAGTATCCAGAGCTCGCAAAGAAAGCTTTAAAATGGTTTGTGCTATTTGCCACATTATATTTAAGTTAATTAACATTACCTTCAATGGTTTAAATTGAAACTGAAAAGAGAAAAATGCTTGAATTAAAAGATATGTTAATTATTTGCGTCTCCAAAATAGAATTATGAATAATAGAACTTACAAACTGTTAAAAAAAAAACAGACACAGCCTTCTCATGGAAGTTACTGGTTTTTTTTTGTAGTGTAGGACCAGACCTTGTTTTTTACTTTTACCTTGCTTCCAACCATGACTCCCCCGGGGGTCCCAACCCACAGATTAAAAAATACTGAGATAAAAATCATTCAGTAATGCAAGCAGTGTAATCAATCACAGATAATAATAAAGAATTTATATCATACTCCAGGTTTGCTTCGGAAACGTAATGCGAGAGAGGAAAAAGGAACACGTTTAAATAGCCTTTTCCACAGCTTTCTACTGCCACTCTTTCTGTCCTACTCCTGCTTACTTTTCACAGTGCTATAGTTGTGGCATTAAACAATGAGAATTATTTGCGGGTGGTTATGTGATGTCATTTGGAGTTGTGAATATCATGGATCGTGCAGCGAAATTGAAATGGCAGTGGGCAGGACACTTGGCGAGGCAAAATGGTGGCCGGCAGATACCCAGAATAATAAAGTCGAGACTATGGGCAAATAAAAGAAGCGTTGGAAGGCCACAGAAAAGATGAGTCGATGACATTGCCTCGATAGCTGGTAAAACGTGGATGATAAAAGCGGGTGATAGGAAGAAATGGATACATTTGGAAGGGGCCTTTATCCAGCAGTGGAAAAAATAAGGCTGAAGAAGAAAAAGAAGAGGATGACAAACAGAGAATTCAGTTCAACAAAAGTACCTGGTTCTATTATTTTTTCTAATATTTTAAATATAAAAAATACCACTTTTCAATTAGATTTTTTTGTTGAATTTCCATAGAAAGGTACATCAATAGGGACTTCGCAATAAAGTTATCTGAGTAATAAATCACAGAGACAATGAAGTATAATTAGCGGCCTCGATGGTATAGTGGTTAAGACCTTGACTTACACACTGAAGGTTCCCTGTTCAATTCCCGGTGAGAAAATAAAAAAATAAAAAATAAATTCTCAAGCCTGGGAGTTCGGTGCTGTAATTTATCACTGTAATTTGGCCTCCTGGCCTGTTGTGGTGCAAATAAAAAAAGAAAATACATAAAATAAAAAAATAGAGACGATGCTTCATAGAATAAGTATTAAGTTCAAATTATGTTTTAAAAATTAGCATCGTTGTATCATGCTGCATCGCCGTGCAAAACAGGCAGTCGAGTAAAAAATATTAATTATTGTCTACGCCAGTTTACTGTGAATTCAACGCTGTATGTCGCGCCCTTTTAAGCTGCTTCACATTTATTGACCGCTGCACGTCAAACACTATTTCCCACCAAATACAAGATAAGTTCTGAAACCTCAGTTGAACGAAGCACAATACGGGTGCTTAGTGCCGCATCTAGTGTATACACCGTACATATATATCAATGCTTAGAGATATTTTCTTTTGTATAAATCTGCATACTTTACATTTCATTTTTAGGGACTTGTTTTTTTTAAACTTCGCGATCCATTGTGTACTATGGGTAAAAACACTCAATGCTGTACATAAAAGATGCTTAATGGGCTTAACATCACAAATAAAATGCATCAGGCACAGAAATTTTGCACTCTTCTTTGTATATTATGCATACGTTTGCCATATTTCTCGTCGGGACGTTCTGGAATGGAGATATGTTGTAACAAAAATGGCAATTTTTTTGAACAAAGGGCAAACAGTTTTACAGAAACATGATTGAAATGTTTTTCTCACATTTTATGTGGTGCTTGTTGCGGAAGAAGTACAGATGGCCATATTTTTTCTATGATTTAAAATTAACATATTACTGCAATATTGATTGTACAGTCCCTGGCAGTGGACAACATTTTTTATCAGTCCTTTTCACTGGGCCAACATCAATGATATTACTTTTTCCACTATGGTTTAATGAGCAGGAATGGATATTAAATACTCGCCCAATTTCAAAAATTGACAAAAAAAAACATTTTTCTTTCACAGAATGTATCGACTTCCATTTTATCGAGGTAAGTTCAGCTTCTATAAAGTTCTTTAGATATGTCAATTGCTGTAAACATTTGCCACCTTATTTTCTCATTCATAGTCAGTACAGGCCGTGGAAGATATTTGTTGATTAACAGCGTTGCACTGCGTAACTTTTAGTCGGGACAGCGGGCTCAATAACGGTGACAATTCCGATATATCAGGACGGATGGCAACCCTAATTATGCAATACAATAATTATGTATAATCAAATTCTAACCAATTGTGCCCATCCAACAAAATAAGACCCAAACTTTAAACTCTTTCCATAGCAAAATACGGGTACCTTTGGTAATCCCATTGAAATTATAAATATTTTCACATAAATTACAACTAAAAAATGTATTTTTAATGATAATATTTGAAATTACTAACAATATGAAAAGTTTAGTATAATATCAATAAATCGCTATTTGTTTGACATTTCAAAACAAATTCCAATAATTTCTGTTCTAAAAGTTTAATTTTAGAATTTATAATCCATCATATTTGACAGGTAAGTACCCACTTTCATTGGTAAAATAATATGATGATGTAGGTATTGTAAGGAAATGCTCTGAAAGTGTAGGAATGTGTGGTCCTATCAGATATAAGATACACTTAGAGTAATAAAGCTGTAGAGTCACCCATACTGACAAAAATCGTCGAAGGATTATCATTTACGAAGTTAGCAATAGTTTACAGCAAAACAATGGACCATAGGTACATTTGGCATTTTTTGGACGCAATGCGATATATGCAAACTTGATTCTACGCGCCTTCTGATATATTATAATTCTATGTAGTTACGTATAAAACTTAAAAACATTCAAGGGCATTTTCTGAAAGGAAGGTGAAATAATTAGAAAGAATATCACCCACACCAATAAAAGTTTCATCTCTTTTATATTACAAATGATTGTTGAATAGCTCGCACAATTTTTCAACATTAAATTTCACAACTCCAATACTATATTAAATAAATTTGTGAAAAATTAATTACTGGGTGTAGGTCGAGAAAAATCGAAAAATTTACTCAAAAACATACTTAAATAATAAATGGTATAAATTAATATTGTATAACTGTATAATAAATTAACTAGTAGGTAGTAATGTTATTGTTAATTTTGCATAAAAATGTCTGCCTTAAAACAGGTTGTACGTAGTTAGGCAGACTAGACATGATCCAGAGAAATCTATTACCTAAGTGTGTATGTAGTAGATACAGTAATTGTTATTTTTGTTAATAAACCATGATTATTATTATTATATTTGCTCCGGTATTGCTAAGACTAGACCTGAAAGTGAATCTTCTTCAGATCCAGCACATAGCTAACAGATACCGGGGTTCCTAGCTAGGACTCCCTATTTCACCACGTCCGGAACAGAGACCAAAGAATTATGACTGTTAGATATTACAACCAATATAAAGTGATTAGGAAATAGGCATTAATAGGGTTAATAATCCGTCAGTTTTAACATTTAAAAAAAATATTTTTTGTATGGGAGTTGCTTTATTATTTACGTTGCTTATAATATACAAGGTTTTATATTTCAAAAAGTGGATTTTTCTGCAATTAATTATCTTTAAATTTATCTAAACTTTTGGGATCAGGAGGGATATACTAATGTGAGCTTATCAGGAACTTCTCAGCATTTGCACAAGTGGAGAGGAAACCACTTAAAACTCTTCAGGAAAAGCCGGCCTGTTGTCAGTAGTTAACAGGCCTTCCGTTCCACTAGAGGAGTGTTTGGCATTTTATTCCCTACTTTGGTTTATTTTACCAATTGCCTGCACTATATTGATCATGTATGATACTACCTCTCGTGTGAGTTCTTTATTACCATCACCGATGGGATGTTGCGCAGATCTTCACCCAGGCATCTGCATCACGCCTCCAGCTGTTGTCTTTGAAAGCTGAAAAAGGGGTAATGCATCAACAGGTGAGGGACATCTTGAAGAGTTTCATCATCGCATGGGCAGCTGTCGATCTACTAGACCCACTGCATAAATCAGTGTTTTCGGGTGGTCGCAGTCACGACCAATGCAAAGGTCCTGGCGCCAGATTTCATAAGATCCGCCCAGAATGAGAGTTTTCCATCCTTTACTTTTGATTTTGCCTTGCTTGTGCCTGCGACCCACAGGTAGCAACAAAATATAACATCTAATAATGATAAATTTGTCAATTTTATTGAATGGACACCAAAGGGAACAAAGTCATAATAATTATCTTGAATAATGAACAAAAAATATATACTAATCATATTTTTTTCAATACAACATATTTAATAATGTGATAAATCAAAACAAAGAATTGTTTGAACACAAAAATATAACGGTAGGCCCTTGAGGCTTACACTTTGAACGATATTTTCGTTAGCAATGTAAAACTAATAAATAAAACATGTTTATTTTTTAGTAATATGGTTTCCATCGCACTTCTGAACATTATTTTAGCAGTTGTAATAATATTTACATGTGCGTTTATACAGAATATTAGGTAGTTACAGCTAATGGCTTGTTATGTGTTTATAAATGGCTATTTCGAATAAAAGTAATAGAATGCTATTATTCTATTCGCTATGCTAAATTAATTTAAATGAATTAGCTGTTAGTTGTTATACTTATTTAATTGAGTGAATCCATCCATCCATAGTACTAATATCATAAATGCGAAAGTGTAGTTGTCTGTTTGTGTGTGTTTCCTTCACGTCGCAACGGAACGACTGATAGACTTGTTTTTCGCATGGGGATAGGCAGAGAGCTGGCAAGCGTCACAAACATAGAATTATAATAGTCCAGAAACCGCGTACGCGCATCAAACTGAAGCCGACTAAACTGCTCATAAATGAGTAGTTTTGCGTTTTGGCTATTAGTTACATTGAAACCGTCGCTTAGTACGCAACTGCCGATTTAAATTCAATTATGCCGTGTTGTGTCATTTGTACGAGTCAAAATACTTCTAGGATTAAACGTGAATACGGTGGGATCTCATTTCATGTGTAAGTAGCGAATTCAAAAATAATATTATTATTGAATTCGATTATTTTACCGTCTGTCAGATTGTTAAATAAAACAAGGTGGACATTTCGTTAGTATTGCCAGGGAAGTCAAATTTCTATTAATAAGCCTTAAATTAAATTATAATTTAATGATTATTTTACGTTTGCCTAATTAAAGTACCTGTTTTTTTATAGTCCAGTTAAATATTGTTTGTGGTAAAACATAACACAAAATAATCTTATTTTTGTGTTATGATAATATAGTGTTTACGGTCTGGCAACATAACGCAGCCACTTCACACCTGCGCGCAAGTGGGATATCGGGTAGGGGGGGGCGTATGGCAGACTTTTGGACACAGTACGATGTTTTGCAAACTTGGTTCTGAGGGCCTTCTGGTGTACTATAATTCTATGGTCACAAGGCCACTTTTCATACCGAAAAAATATCGCTCCCTCGGAAAAATTCTCAATAGAAAAATTAATTCATAGTGGAAAATGAATTAATATTTAAACAGAATGGCGTTACTACATGCCACGTCGTCATAGACTAATGGATCGTCGTTTTTTGCATAGCGATAGTTGGGGGACCGGCAATCGATACAGGCTACCTTTTATCTAGAAACAATATTAATCATTCCATCTGGAAAATTCTTATTTTTGAACGAGAAAACTAATGATAACCTAATTTCTGCCCAATACCACGCGAGCAAAGCCGCAAGCAAGTCCATTGCGAATTGCAACAACTTTACTCCGAATTAGTTCGTTCGAAAGAAATTAGACGTTTTGTAACGAATGTAAATTGAATTCAAATACCTGTACTTTGACCAATAGGCGTGCGTGTAATCCATTCTTTGCGAATTATTTTTTGACCAATGATTTCACTCGAGTTCAAATTGACAAACTCGTTGCTGTAATTTAACACCAAATAATTTAAAAATACGACAATGTTCGAATGAGGAAGCTCAGTGGTTTTTATTTGTTACTAAGCCAAAATATTGTATGTATCTCAGAGTAATAATGCGTAACCTAGAGAGGAGCCCAAACGTAGGAAAACCATTATATGACTATTGGGTATTAAGTTAGCTACAGTTTGCAGCAAAACAATGAGCCGTAATCAGGTCGAGAATTGCCAAATGGAAATTGATTTGCATTGTAATTAATTTTAAATATGTACCTGTGTATTTATAATTGCAGGGTTATTCCAACCTATTTTTCTATAATTCGCCTTTATTTATTTTAAAAAACTGAAAATAAATGCTTGTGCTTATTTTTTTATTTATTTATCATTTTATTCACAATATATTTATGTTATATTTTTAGAGACATAAATCCCAACTCCATTGAACCAAAGTCATGTGTTGAGTTTGTTTGTTTGTCCGTCACATCTCTGAAACGGTGAATCGTAGTGGCCTGAAATTTGGAAATGTCATTTAAGATGCGATTTCAAGGTTAATGTTGCTATTTTCGAGTAAAATTTGAATCGACCTCTACTCGATAAAAAATCTAACTTTATATGGATGCCTAGTGCGACCCCGACATATTGCCCGTAATCAACTGTCATTATCAACAGTAAACATACTTTAATTCACACATTTATCCCCTAAATTGAGAAAAAATAGTATCTGAAGTAAATATGTTGATATAAGGAAAGTTTTTAAGCAACATAATTTTATTTTATTTGGGATTTTTACAGCTATTACATAAACAAAATAATTAGAAAAATATTAACAATGCTAAAGCCAATTTAAAAAATCCACTGTAAATATAATGACACATAATATATAAGAAAAGAAGTTTAGTAATTGTATTTGTGTGACGTTTGTATTCATGTGTATGTGAATGTGTGTATGCGTGAATGAATGAGGGAGAGGATACATGTGCGTGTGAGAATGAATGAGGGAGAGGGTGCGTGTGTGTGGGTGCATAAGTATAAAAAAATAATTGTTTAAAACTTGTAATTGTATTAAAAATGGTACAATAAAGAGCTTAGTAAAAAGTTAGAAACCTTTTTGTTAAAATTCAAATCAAGAAATGATATAAATTGTTTTTTTTTTTTTTTTAAGTATGTTAAATTTCAAAACCGTCTTCTGAAAAAAAAAAGCATTTTATTTTTTTAATTTAACTGATACACATTGAATGAATAATGTGCGACGAGTCCTATACAATACGGTAGGTAACCACAAAATGCAGTAAATACGAAATAATGACAACAATAAAATAAGGTTAGACAATACGCGAACGTTGATTCAGAATGAACACACAAATGCATATTATATGCACCTACATAATATAAAAATAAGAATAACATATTAGTTTGATAGAAATGATTCGGATTATAAAAATCGGGAGTCACAAACAGTTGGCCCGCAGTACGGGGATACATAATTATATTAAAATATCTCGCTATAAAACTTATATTTGTACAGGGATAGAGAGCAACGGAGAGGAGGATGCGGAAAAAGACAATTTATTACCTATGGCAGTTTTGATAAATTTAATATTTTTGGTAAATATATCTATGTCGTTAAATTTCCTGTTATACGTATCCATAATACGGTAATCGTAGCGTTTTTTGACGAATTTGTTTTGCATTTAGGTATGTGGAAAAGTTGTGTATAACGCGTTTGTCCCTGTGGTACCTTAAAATGAATGCGGGTAACCAATTCGGGGGAATCTATTTTATCAGATATTATGTTGGTGAGTAAAGCTAGGGTTTCCTAGGACAGCGGTGCCCGTATCTTAACGGCCGTAGTGAACGGTGATGCGGTGGGAAGCCGTCGTAACGTCGTCTAGAGAATGGTTTCATAGGGAAATGGTGTTAAATGGTGTTGATAACATCGTTTTCCTAGGAAACCACACTCTAGTCATCGTTACGACGGCTGTCCACCGCATCACCGTTCACTACGGCCGTTAAAATACGGGCACCGCTGTCTTAGGAAACCCTAGCTTAACACTATACCAGCCGTGGTTCGTCTCTCAGCGAGAGTATGAATATTATAAAAAATGCACGCTTGGCGATAATCTGGGAAATTGAGATGTAGTCTACGGTTTAAGTTTTTTATAAACATTTTTTGAATTCTTTCAATTTTGCAGGAATTAATTTTATAAAAAGGAGACCAGACAGGTGAAGAAAATTCAAGTAAACTAAGAACATAAGAAAAATATATTTTTTTAAGAGTATCGGTATTTTGAAATGGTTTGCCTATGCGTAGTATAAATCCTAGTGTTCTAAAAGATTTTTCAGTGATACTGTCGATGTGAAGATTAAAAGTTAATTTTTCATCTAAGAGGATACCTAAACACGCGCTGTTTCTACAGATTTAATATTCGTATTATTTAATTTGTAATTGAAATCGATGGCACGGGTCTTTCTTTTGAATGTTATTTTTAGGCATTTTTCAGGGTTAAGCGATAGTTTATTATTTTTACAATAAACCGACAGTCTAGTGAGGTCCTGCTGAATTTTATGACAGTCATTAGTATTTTCAATATTTAAGTATACCTTCATGTCGTCTGCATACATAATGTATTTAGAGTAATTAAAACAATCGCCTATATCGTGAACACATACATTGAATAAAAGGGGTCCTAAGTGGCTACCTTGAGGGACACCAGATGGAAGCAAGGAAAATTCAGAATAGTGCCCGCCAACGACGACTGCCTGACTCTTTTTACTGATGTAAGAACCAAGCCAACATAAGAGATCTCTATTAATTCCGATTGCTATTAACTTTTTTAAGAGGATTGAATGATCAACACGATCGAACGCCTTCGAATAATCAGTGTAAATAACGTCAGATTGTAATCCCTTGGCCATATACTCAGCAATATCGGTTGTAAAGAGCATTTAATTAGAAACTACTGATCGTTTCCGCATAAAACCGTGCTGTTTATTTGGAATGTGTAAAACAACTTCAGATAAAAGGTGATTATAAACTAACATTTCAAATATTTTGCCAAACACTGGTAAGATTGAAACCGCTCGATAATTCTCAACTTTATTTTTGAGGCCACTTTTATGAATGGGAATGATAAGTGCTCTTTTCCAGTGACTCGGAAAGACTCCATCTTTTAATGAGCGATTGAATATAATTGTTAGAGGTTTGGCGAGTTGATTTGCACATTTGATTGCGAATAATGGAGGAATGTCATCGCTTCCAGCACCTTTGCTAGAATCTATAGGTATATAATACACGTGTCGGGACAATAAATGACAAAAATCAATGTAAATCATGGGAAAATATTCGGAATCAATCGTATCGAGGTATGTATCGTATTAGCAGCGCTATGATTTTTTAAAGTTTTGTATTTCTGAAATAACTCCGCGTGTGAGGTTAACTCCGAGGTTCTGTCATGTACTTACATAGTACATATTGTATTTAGTTAGCTGGTGGTAGAAATTATGTTTTCCGCAGGATGTAATATACCCAGAGTTCTGATGCATTTGGCACTTAGCCATCTGGTAAAACCCCCATGAACCAATTTTAATATCTTATACAATTCAAAAGTCGTGTTTTTCTATTTAAAAAGTATGCACCGGAAAACCATGTGCTGTGCGTGAGAAATATAATTTTGCGTGAATCTCAGGATGTCGCGTGGAAAGAATACATTAATGTACCTTTTTTTTGTATTAAACCTACCCCTCCGTAGAACTAAAACTTGCATTATATAAATCCATAAACAGTCCTTTGAAAAAGAATTAGAAATGTAATCTCTCATGGTTACTACGTCACTCTGACGTAATTCTTTAGTTAGTTAGTTAGTTTTAATATATCCGGTAGCTTTCAAGTGTAACAGTATAATGGCCTTATGTAATGTCTTTTAAATAATAAAATTAATATACAACTACATCTACGTGTCTTGTCAATTACTCTGGTGGACTTCGAATAATAATTTTCTGTGTGCTACTGTCAGTTCTTCCGATTGGTTTGTTTACGGTTAGCAAACAGGATATCCTTCATATGAACCAGTGACGTCGTTCAAAACAATGCATTTTTATTAAAACTTTTTTGATAATTTTTTTCGTACATTTTCAAGAGACTTAGCTGAAGTTCCACATTAAATGCTTTAATTTTTACGGAGCGTAAGAAAAGATTTTTTGTAGGGCTTAACTTCCGCGCTGCTCAAAGGATCATTTGATACGAATCGTCCCGATCCACATGGCTTGGTACAATTTGGATGGGTGAATACTTTGGTTTTTTTTTTCGTTTTATTATTTACTTTCTAAGGAAAATAGAGTTTAGTCGGCCTCATAGACCTCATGGTGTACTGGTTATTGCGTTTCGATATTATAAGCTCGACAGCCCCGAGTAGGGTGGCTGTATCCAGGAGTTTCCTCCACTCTTGGTTCGTTTACCTGCCATTAAATAGATAAAAGAAATAAAGGAAATAATTGAACGTAGTTATGCAGAAAGCAGCCAGTGCACAATCTTGAAAATGAGTAATTTGTTCTATCGGGTGCAATAATGTCAACCCTATGTTATGGCTAAAACAGCCAGGCCGCTTTCATACAAAAAACTGTAATAATCACCCTCTGAAAATTTCATGATGTCAAAATGTCATGAAAATAAATGTCATCTCATACATTCAGAGTTTGTATAAGGTTTCATTCAATATTAGATCTGGCTGCCATTAAAATCATTAAATCTGGTCAAATACATCTCCTACTAGGTATTACTTTAAAACATATATTTAAAAAAAAATAAAAAAAAATAAAAAAACATTTTGTAATATAAAAAAACGAAAGCATGCATTATTTATCATTTGCCAAAGTAAAAAACATTCTAACTGTTGTATAGGTTTGATTACTCGCTCTTTTCACAAAAGCGTCATTATCTCAGTTTCACTTTTCTTTGGCTGGCTGTTTTCTGTATATCTACGTTCAATCGAACACGAAAAAAATCAATCCACCCTAATGTTATTTTATCGTGTCGGGCGAATGTTTACTTTTTACTGTGGTGTGAAATAGGCCAAACTCCCCACCAAATGAATTCATTCGAATGATCATTATTTGATTATTTAAAGAATCCAAATACTACTCATTCCAGTATTTAATTTGTGTGGTTTTATCTCATCATTATTCGTTACCGTTACACGCTCTTAGCGAACTGTGACGTAATTTTAAATCCATCGCGATAAGCCATGATGTCACACCCATATGCATACTATGCTCTATTCAATGCTAACCAGCAGTGCAGGGAAAAGCTGCATAGCTAGAATAATTACAGTAGAACTCCAATTACCCGAACTCCGACTAAATCCGCTAATTATCTGAATCGCTTTCAGAATTTCATTAAAAAAAATTAAGACGGAAATCTACTTCGATTCGCAAAATAATGATTCTATCTACGCACGCTATTGTCTGGCCGAAAACGGATGATGACAGTCAAACAGCTTACTTTGACCGAGATGTTCAGCTAGCAATGAGTGCGTGCATGCCTACTGTATTATTGTACAGCACTTGTAACTACGCTTAACATGTAGAAGTGTTGCCTTTTAATTTAATCAATTAAAAGCCCTCTTCTTTCAAAACCGTTTTTTCTCCCTTTTTCAACATACGTACGGTAATGAATTAAAATAGACCCTTTTTTCCGAAAAAAACAATTATCAGAATTTTTCGTTATGCGAATTGGGTCCGATTCAATTGATTCGGATAGATGGAGTTCTACTGTGCTTTAGAATAGCTTCAGAGCCAGAATAATTATAAGTTCAAAGTAGTTCGTTTTTATTCCAACCATTTTTATAAAAAAAATTATACGTTTTCTGCTCTTAATTACTGCTCTTATTTTTCCTCACAAAAGAAAACATTTTCTCTATCCAATTTCTGACTTCCTGAACTTCTTCATTGTCTTTTCCGATTTAATATATGTTTAGATTGGACTCTGTCCGTAAATTTATCAAAATACTAGCGAACCCGACAGACGTTGTCCTGCCCAAACGTTGGCAAAATACTTTTCATTGATAAGTAGGTACGTAGATACTTGTTTGTGATTCAATTCCAAAACTAAAAATTGTTCATATTCAAATATTGAATTCAAGTAGGTACCTTCGTACTTTTTTTAATATTTTTTTTATACGCCTCCACTCTTTGCGAGTGATTTTGGCTCTTAGAAACAAGAATAAGATATTTAAAGAATATACGCTTCAGTGAACGACAAAAAAAAACCCATACCCACGAAAAAATATAATATAATGTGAGGTAGTTCAAATCAGTATGAAAGAATTATGTGACAATAAAATATTATTACCGTCTAAATTAAACGTAAACATAACATGAAATTTTGGGCCTTGTTTAGTATAGTTAGGTACTTGTTTGTGATTGAATTCCTAAACTAAAAATTGTTTATATTTAATTTAAGTAGGTACCTAGATACTTGTTTCTGATTCAATTCCAAAACTAAAAAAAATTTTTTCAAATATGGCATTCTTTTTACAAACGTCAAACTCACCAACAAAGGGGTGTACTTATGTAGTTTAGTGTGTACATATGTGTATTTTAGTGTTACCTAAAATCCAATCAAAATAAATAAGTGGGTAGAAATTATAAGGAATTTAAGGAAAGAATCTGATTGTGATCCACAAAAAACAAATGCTGTTTGTAAACATTAAAAAACAAACTTTTTTGTACACAAAAAAACAACATCTTTCCATTTTTTTGCAAATGCATTCTTCTCGAATGCAACCCTGGTAGATTGATGAATGCATTCTTCTCGAATGCAACCCTGGTAGATTGATGAATAAAACATTTATGGTCCTAACTTCTTTTTTACATATTTGATTAAAGATTTTAATATCTACGAACACGCACAGCGCAAAGATCTATGTTTCTCTGAAAACCGCACGTAAATCGGTTAAGCCGTTTAGGAGGAGTATGGTGACATCACACGTACAGTGGAATTATATATTTAAAGAAGATAATAAAATTTAAATAATATAACGTGCGAACTGTTATCATGTCTAAGTACCTTCGAAACATATTTTTTTTAAATCCTTCGTACTTTTCTAGCACTAGAAAAATAACGCAAATGACATTTAATTATTATAATTAAAATGCAGTTACACCAAGAAATGTCAGTAGGAAAAAATAATCTAATTATATTTATTGTGCATTCAGTGTACTTTGCCTTAAAATATTTTTTTAATGTTAATATCCATTTTTTGCGAATCGAGTATAGAATCTTATTTTGGTATTAGGTTAATAAAATGGATGCTGTCCTTGTACAAAATGATGTAAGTTCTAAATACCTACTTCTTGTTTATGCAAAGTAATGTGGTTCCCATATTATGGTGGATTCAAATAAATTATTTTGATAGTGGCTTTAAAACTCTACCACAGTTTCCCGGAAATGAAAAAAATTTGCAAATACCGTAAATAGCAGGTACTGGGGTATTAATTATAACATATTCTAGTTGACCCGACCGACGTTGTCCTGCTCAAACGTTAGCTTGTATGCCATAAGGTTCAGAAAACGTTTTTTTCGTAAATAAGGACACACGTTATTTATTTTTGCCTTTTTGAGCTATTTATATATTCATAATAAGGGTTAGTTTTTCGTTTTATCTCCTCATGTGATTGGCTAAGAGGCCTCGTCGTGCTCAAATCAAAACCGTGTAAAAATCACTACTTTAGTACCAAAATCCATAGAGAAAATACGAGAATACGTGTTAATGAAGAATAGTCGGACCGCGTTTACCCTGAGCCCTCTAAAACTATGACACTCAACCCATGCCAAACTCAAATTTAGTAATTCTTTAATCGCTTGCCGTGTTTTGACGTGAGTTTGACATTTAATCCGAAACCAAAAGAAAAGAAAAAAAATCTTTTTCCAAAATAAAATTGGCACTTAACCATCTAGTTAAGCCCTTAAGACCAATATTAACATCTTACGGAATGCAAAAATCATGTATTTTTATTGAAAAGGGTCGTTTATCGTACGCACTTGAAAACCATATGCTTCAACGCGTGAATCTCAGGATGAGGCGTGGGAAGAATAAATGTACCTATTTTTGGTATCAAACGTACCCCTCTAAACGACCAAAACTTGTATTATATAAATCCATACACAGTCCTTAGGAAGATGAATTAAAAATGTAATCTCTCGTGGTTACTACGTCGCTCTGACGTAATACTTGGTTTTAATATACACGTATCTTTCAAGTGTAACAGTAAAATGGTTTTTGTAATGTCTTTTAAATAATAAAATAAAGACTTCGAATATTTATTCTCTGTGTGCTACACTACATCGGCACATAACAATAGTTTAAATAAATACGGTAGCTTTCAAGTGTACTAATAGTATAATGACTTTTTGTGCCTTTATGTCTTTTAAATAAAAACATAATATACGATATCTTCGTGTCTTGTTAATTGATCTAGTAGGCGTTGATCAATTTTTTTCTTGTGCGATTTCATCGGTATATAACAAAAAAAACCGACACTTATAATTACGTTAACATCCAAGATTTGGTTGTCATGTTATATTTTTAAATAAACTTAAGGTTAAATAAAATATAAAGTAACCAATTCAGTAATCGGTACAGTACTTGATCAAAAAACAATATATATATTGGATCTGTGAAATCTACGAAGTTTGGTACTAGATCTTTACAATACATAGGTTTCAAGGAATTTAATAAATTGCCACAAAAATTTAAAGTACCTATTTCAAAATATAGAAACAGGACGTGCGAATTGAAGAATTATTTTTTCCAGAAGTACTTTGAATAAATAATGTTAGTTTATAGAGAATGCGCATCTTGAACATATACCTTTTAATATTTCACCGTTTTTTGCTTGTATATGTAATTTTTAATACTATTTAAATGTTATTTGTGTTTTTTTCTTTTTATATACTTTTTTTGGCTTGTATACATAATTTCAATTTTTTCAACGTTTTTGATAAAAAAAATTAACCTGTATTGGGTGTGCGCATATTTTGTTAATTAAAAAAAATGATTTTATTTTGTACTAGTTCAGTATGTATATATACATCCATGTAATTTTTAAACTTTTTCAATTTTCTTTCCCAGATTGCATAATGTAAACATTATTTTGAATTTATTTCCATGCCTAGTATTCTGTTTATTCTGTTATTTTCAAGTATTTTTCATACCCTTTTTAATTTGTAGTATATCATAATTTTAATTTTTCTGCTTTTGTTAAATAATATTATAGTTTAAAATTTAAAAACGTCTCTAAAAAAATTATTATCTGTATGTCCCTAAATGAGTTTTTTTTTTAAAAACTCCTTGGGAATATTGTATATAATTATGTATAATATGTTTTCAATATAATAAAAAAAAAAAAAAAGTTATTTTAAATCCCGAAATGATTTTTTTACAAGGAAAACTTATTCACCATTGTTTTACCTTCATTAGATTATTTTGTTCCGGTGTATACTTAATATAAAAACAACGTAGGTACAGCAAACAAATGATTTATGAACATTCACATACCTATACTGTATTACACGAGTATTTTGAACATGAGTAGGTTCATTTCTAACGACTCGACACCTCGACACTCTCGACAGTCGAATACAAAGCAGATTGCTATGGTATTTTTATGGTGTGGCGTTACAAATTGTTATGTTGTCTGTATATGTCAAGGTCGCAGGCGCGTCACTGGTAACCAGCATTGTGTTTTAAATTACATCGCGAATGTAATCTAATTTTCGCTTACCGAATTTCAAAGTTAAGAGATACGTTTTATTGAAAACATAATGGATTTCCTACTCTTTGTTAATTCCGACCTGAGATTTTTTTGAGAGTAACTGCAAGACGTGCTGGGATATTTATTTATTGTGCAGCGGTTAATTACTCGTCCACAATTCCTCCTTCTTCTCTAACTCACATCTCACAGTGTCCATTGTCCATGTCCATGCGACTCAACTGTGGAATCATCTCCTATCCACCACAAAGATGTTACTACAGTACATTTGTGTAAATTACGTATGAAGAAACGTCTCCTCTCTATTATGTTACGGGCTCGCTGATCAACGATGAAGAAAAGACAGTCAGGCGAAGATATTAATATGTCTTGTTTATTGATAAGTTTAGCTTACAGGTGAATGTGAACGTGACCGTTCAGTATTACTCTTAAATTAACAATTGCACTTAGTACTATAAAATTATGCGCTTTTATATAATAATCAAATCAATAGAGCCGCGAGCAAAACAAATAAAGCTGACAGGAAATTAGTCCCAAACAACTTGAGTCAATTTCATAATGCGTCATGGTTTTATTCCATATATCTTTCATCCAGACCATGCATGAAGATATGGACCTAAAGCAAACATCTCGTGATAAGACGGTCAAGACTTAGGTAGTTCTATAACACTTCCTCAACTCTCCTCCTTTCGTCTTTCGTATTTCTATGTTTGTATATCTATGGCTTTTATATTATTTTCTATTAAATATGTTTGTAACTTGTGTTGTTGTGTTAAAGACTTACCTAAGTCTTGACCATCCTATCGCCGGATGCATGATTCGGTTCATATCTCCGTTATGAAAGATTTGTCGAGTAAAACCATTACGCATCAAGCAAATGTCTCGTCGTCAGGGCCTTATTTCTTGCCGCGTTTATTTGTTTCGTTCGCGGCTCTTATGATTTGATAATAGTATAAATACACATAATTAGGTAGTACTAGAAGGAAATGTAATTTGTAATTTTAAAGTAATACTGAACGGTCGCGTTCGTATCCACTTGTGAGCCTAAACTTACCAATAAACAAGACATTACTAGCATCTTCGCTTGGGTGTATTTTTCTTCTTTGTTCATCAGCGAATCCGCAACACTTGAGTGAGGAACTTCAGCCCTACGAGAATCGAGGAACTTCAGCACTATGGGAAATGAGGAACATCAGCCCTACGGCAAATAAGGAACTTCAGCCCTATGGGAAATTGGATATAAAAAGTGTTTTCTTGCGCGCGGTAAAAATTGGAGGATTAAATTGTAACGCAAAGTTTCTTGAAAAATGTACGATTTAAAAAAATAATTTAAAACGCACCACTTTGAACGAGGTTGCTGTTGATATGAGAACCAGCCAATGATATGAGAGCTGTGAAGGATATACGGTTTGCATACCATAAATGAACCAATTGGAAGAACTCACAGATAAGAACCTTTGAAGTCACTCGCGGAGCTATTTTAGAAATACAAAAAAATCATACCGCTGAATTACCGATACATAAAAATATTTTTTTTTTTAGAGTTTTCTTGGTTTAATAGTCTATTAACAAATAAAAAATATAAAAAAGACACTGAACTTCCTCATTACATAAATGAATCTTTTATTTTATTGGTTGGTTGAAAGAAATTGCAATTTGGCAATAAGGCCGCCAATGTACAATTTACAATAAGTACAAAAAATATATTTTAATTTAAGTAGATATTTTTACCTACCTTAGTTTTGATTTTAATTACTAAAATCTTCAATCAAAACCCGACTGTTTTTTTCTACAACACGTTTGAAACAACGATAAAAAAAATATGAATATCAAGGTTTCGCACCAGGCATAAAAATAAATAATATTTTTGCATTTACCACCACGTGTTCATTGTGTATATAATATTTGTATACTTATAAACCTAATACATACCTACACAGCGTTAAAATATTTTTCTAACATACCTAGCACTGTAAAAATAAACCAATGGTCGACCATTATACTCCCATACATTGGCCATAAACTTCAAAGCCAGATGACGATGTTGAAATTTAGAATAAAATCATTACGTAACTAAAAAGGAGAAAACTAGCGATAAAACTACAGTGTTCTACTGTTCGTGATGACTGAAGCTTTTTGACATCGTAAAAAAGCCACTTGATTTAGTAGATTTCTAACGATATTTATGTTATTTGATAAAAGGGCGAACGAAAATTTATTTGAATTATTGTTGATTTAATCGTGGATCACGACTTTTTGATAATGATGCTGCTCTGTGTAGACTGGTTTATTTTTGGTGAATAGATCATTTGATATTTTTTTTCTAAATTCAACCAAGCCAAGCTTTGATTAAAATTATTGCTATTTTTATTTCATTTAATTTTAACGCGCAAAAATTATTAGCATGCGAAAATTATAAATAGCTTAGCTTATAAAATTTCGTATTTCACAGTATTGTTATCACGACGCTGACGTCACGAGATTCTTTAAAAACAGGTTCTTGTACATTAAAAAAATCCGAATGCTCTTCAGGTCAGTTTTTTTTATTCCCTTCTTTTGTTTTGAATGGACCATTATTTTGGGAGACATTATTTTTGCAACATTATTTCGTGAAATTTAAAATGTATAATGAATATAAAAAAATTGCGCATCATTTAAAAAAAGGTAGGTACTTTATTCGGACGTAAAGCTGTATCCTGTACACTAGTGTACATGCTTTCATTTTATTTTTTCTGTTTTACACAGAAAACGCGTCAACAAACTATTTTAAACAATCTACAATACCTAGAATATGCGACCAATATAACAATATATTTACCGAGGCTGATGTTTTTTGTGACAATGTATCTAAATTTAGGTCAAAAATTATAGAAATTTTGAGAGAAGCAGATATTTAACTTTATTATTATTATTATTAAATACATATTTTTTCATTTCGTTTCTTTTACATTTATTATATTAAACATAATTTAAAATATTGCATTAAGTTTAAACATTTTTTTTGGTGTGTGCATGAGTTTCTTGCACTAATATATAAATAAATTGGCAATATTTGTGTACATACTGTTTGTTTACCTAATGAAATAAATAAATTTTGTATCTCATTTTACGAAAAGTATGTTAAAATTGGTTTAAGTCCATGAATATACGTAGTGTTTATTATACCCTGTCACACCCGAAATCACGATGATCAGTATGAGCAAGAAGACATATTGGCACATTAAATTATTTTCTTAGAACGAATATAATTTTACAAACTAAAATATCAAAATAAGCAAACGGTTGCTTACTTCTGCAGGGGAGAAACGAGGAGGGGGTGGTCTAATACTGCGCCGCACTTCCCTAAATTTTCCCCTGCAGAAGTAAACAACCATTTGTTTTTTTTAATTTTTTTTTTTTTTTTAATTTCTTGGTTCTAGATATTTTTTGAAATATGCTAATATGTCTTCTTACCCATATTGATCATTGTGGTTTCGGATGTGACAGGGTTTAAAGAATACCCTTTATAAACAATAGCCAATAATATTGATGTCCAAAACTTAGTTTAGAACAAGTATTTTTATTTTAAAGTTCCTGTTGCTATTGCACTATCACAATTGATTTACTTTTTTTTTTTTTTAATTATATAATTTAGGTAAATTTGTTTACAAAGACAATTTTAAATTTTCCATGAAGTAAATATATTTAAAAAAAAAACAAAGTGGTAATTAAGAGAAACAAATCATAAAATAGTAAATAATTATATTAAAAGTAACTACTCAACGTAAAAATATATTTCTGCAAAATTTAAATATAAATACCAAGCGTGGCATGAAATTTATGTATAATATATTAGCGGACCCGATAGACGTTGTCCTGCCCAAACTTTGGCAAAATACTTTTTATTGATAAGTAGGTACGTAGATACTTGTTTGTGATTCAATTCCAAAACTAAAAATTGTTCATATTCAAATATTGAATTCAAGTAGGTGCCTTCGTACTTTTTTTTATATTTTTTTATATACGCCTCCACTCGTTTGCGAGTGATTTTGGCTCTTAGAAACAAGAATAATATATTTAAAGAATATACGCTTCAGTGAACGACAAAAAAAAACCCATACCCACGAAAAAATATAATGTAATGTGAGGTAGTTCAAATCAGTATGAAAGAGTTATGTGACAATAAAATATTATTACCGTCTAAATTAAATGTAAACATAACATGAAATTTCGGGCCAAAAGTAAAGAGGGACATTCAATTAGACTTATTATTTAAATTTAGCAAATAATATTTAACAAATTCAAATGAATTTAGTCAGAAGTAAATAAGTATCCAAATCTTTCTGGGCGAGTAAAAATTTTACGTTAAGAGGGAACGTATTATATTCTTCACAAATATTTTGAAGGAATACCTTCGTACTTGTTTATGGTACTTGTTTATGGTTGATTTCCAAAACATAATATAAATATTTCTTTCAAATATGGCATTCTTTTTGCAAACGTCAAACTCCTGTCTTCTCACCAGCAGAGCGGTGTACTTATGTAGGAATACGATTTTTAAAAAAGTATTGAATTTAATATTATTACAGTATAAAGAAATAAATGGGTAGGAATTATAAACAATTTAAGAAAAGAATCTGATTGAGATCCACAAAAAAAAAATGCTGTTTGTAAACATTTAAAAACAAACTTTTTTATACACAAAAAACCAACATCTTTCCATTTTTTGTAAATGCATTCTCCTCGAATGCAACCCTGGTGGATCAATGAATAAAACATTTATGCTCCTTACATCTCTTTTACATGTAAGATTGAAGATTTGAATATCTACAAACACGCACAGCGCAAAGATCTATGTTTCTCTGAACACTGCACGTAAATCGGTTGAGCTGTTTAGAAGGAGTTAACACGACATCCCACGTACAGAGGAATTATATATATATACATATAATTCCTCTGTACATATATATATATATATATATAATTCCTCTGTACGTATATATATATATATATAAATATTACGTGTTCATTATTTTAAACGCTTATTTTAGTGCAGAACAAATTTCACCATATACAACAGAAAATGACATTTTAGTTTCATTCAACAATATAGACATAAATAAAAAATGTTTCTAGAAAATTATAATTAGCATGAATAAAAATAAAGCTATGAAACATTTTTTAAATTTTGACAGCAAAGGACTAAAAAAAAATATCATATTACACATGTCCAGTGGATTCAGCATTTGTAAGCTTAATTAATGCTATCTGAGCTTTAAATAACAAACTATTTTATTTTACCGGTTTATCAGTACGTGATTCTACTGTATTTTATTTTTTTATTTTGTTTATTCAGACAAACAACAGCAATACGAAAAAATATCCACAACATTATAAAAAAAACATAAAATAAAGCCAAATCAGTTTTCCACATAAATACAATTATAAAAATCCAGTTCAGTCATGTGGAGCGAATGAATGATGAAAGAACGGCTAAAAAGATTTATGATGCGAATGTGTCTGGTTGTAGAAGTCGAGGAAGGCCGAGAAAGACATGGCATGATCAAGTACAACAAATTCTTGAAAGTGGTCATGTGAAAAGTCGGAATAATCGACGTGCGTGCATGAGAAGATGTATGAATGTGAAGGAAGCAAAGGAAGTGTGCCAGGACAGAGTGGTGTGGCGTTCTATCCTCTCTGCCTACCCCTCTGGGGAAATGGCGTGATGGTTAGTTAGTTAGTTAGTCAGTTCAGTTAGATAATAATTCATATAAGTGCATGTGTGCGAGTTTTTTTGTGTGAGGATGCGTGTGTAAAAAAGTGGAGTGTGGTTTTGGTAGGTAGGAGTGTGGTTTTGGTATGTGAATATGTGAGGGTAGGTTTATGGACAGGGTGAGTGTGTGTTTGATATGAGTGAATAGAAACAACTTAAATTTATAATGTAAAAATATATTTTTTTTTTAAAGAAACATTTTTTTTTTCATAAAATAGTTTTTTAATTTTGGTTTTAAAAGTGAGTTTACTGCAGTTAAATATGTCTATGTTATTAAAAAATACATTATGATTACGAGTCAGTTTCTGTAGTTAAGTTGTTTTTATAAAAATAACATTTCAAAAGATAATTTCGCATGCTTATGAAAATAACAAAAATAGCAATCATTGGCATTAGCGCCACACTCCTCACTCCACCTCATCAGACCACGCCCGTATTCGAAATACGAACTTACGAATTCAGAACGCAGTACCTCAGTTTATTAGGCGTTTTGTTGAGATTTGAACGTAACATTGTGAACAAGTGTAATTTGGATAAAACAACAGGTTTCTATTTTGGGCTTTTAATTTATTTTTGTAAAAACAAGTAAAACAAGAAATAACTAATTACTAAACTTTATGAAGAATTCTTTATGTATGTAAATACTATATCCACAAATGTATTCAAATTTTTACCAAATAATATCAAGCCTGCTTTTTATACAAATAACAGTATCGGTAAATTATTGCTCAATAATAAAGATAAAAATTGTTTATTTAATAGTTCATGTGTTTACCAAATAAAAATGCAATTCTTGTCCTTCAGTTTACGTTGGAAGAACATCAATAAATTTTGATATTCGTGTTAAAGAACATATGAGGTGTATTCACAATAATAATTTCTCTGAATTAGCAAATCACCATTTAAATCATGACTTTAATAAAAATACGGGAGTTAAAACCTTACATACAAATAATAAAGGGTAAAAAGTAAATAGTATGGAAATATTTTAGATTAGGAAAGCTTTCAAAATAATGTTCGTTTGATCAATAATTAAACAAACTTTCAATATAGTCCTTTATACGATGTTCCACTGTAATGGTCACCCTATTAAACTTACTGAGCCAACCCGCTCCCTCCATCCCCTCTACTTTTTTCTACTATTTCTTAAACAACATTGAATATTTTCATAATTTAATCAGCGCATTTTTGTCCTAATCAGTGCATGTGCTTATGAAAATGCATGTCGTGTTGGTTTTATATTTTTGAGCAACAACTATGGTGAAGGTTTATAGTGGGTTTTGCATGTTGGTTTAATTGGTATCCTTACAAAGAGACGGGTACGTCACGAAACCGGTAGACATAGAAAAGTCGGTAGCTGGTTATATACAAATATTTAATAATATTTAGTATAATAATTAATTTTTGTTTAATTTTAATAAGTAATAAATCGACAACATATTTGCATGTGGTAATGTATTTGACTAATATTTCAACTGGGATAAAAGAACATTTGAGTCTATTACAGGAAAAGTGAGTTAACTGACATAATGGTCAAACTTTTTTATTCAAAGTTTTAACTCTATGAGCGATAAGAGAGATAAGTTTTTTAACTAAAGCGTTTTGATGTTTGTAATTAAGATGGATGTTTTGTACATTAAAAAAACAGGAAATAAAGGCTTTTGTATTATACTGATTACCGAAACGTAATATAGGTAAACGTCGTTTTACGCCGGGGTTCCGTTACGAGAGACACCGGCGTAAAAAAAATAGGCGTAAAATGAACACAAAAAAATGGAAGATTTAAGGTTAGGTTCCGTGTCAAAATTCTAAGAACAATCCAACTTGTTTATTTAATACATACCCTAAATATATTCTAAATTAATTATAAATGTATTTGATAAATATCTTTATATTCCTTTTAAAAAATAAATAATAATCTCTTGATTGAAATAATGTTTTTTTTATAATAAATACTAACTCGTCAGTTCGTCGGTACTAAAACATATTCTCACACTTTTTTGAAAAAAGCATCCAATTTCATTTGCTTTGATTGTTGCTTCCTTTCTTGCAGAATCATAACATAAACTACAAACATTTGAATATTTTTTTAATTTTAATAATAATAAAATAAAAAATATAGTCATGCCTTTTTTTTCTTAAATACAAAAGGAAAACAAACTCGGAAACAATTTCACACACACGGCTGCTCGCGTACACGGTAATAGAATAATACAACGTGTAAAAGTGTATCTGCTATTATCCTATAAATCCTACGCCAGCACCGACTGGCGTAATTGAACGTAGTTATACAGAAAGCAGCCAGCCATAGAAAAGTGAAACTGAGATAATAGCCATTTGTGAAAAGAGTGAATTATAAAATCTACACAATAGTTTGAATGTTTTTGACTTTAACAAACGATAAACAATGAATACATCAGTTGTTTTATATATTACAAACAAGAATCTTATTGTGTATTTGACGAGTTTAAAAGATTTTTAAAGTACCATAAGATTTTTCTAGTTTTGTGATCGACACCTTTTTCCGGAGGTGATTAATACAGTTTTTTTATATGAAAGCGGTCTGGCTGTTTTTAGCAGAACATAAAATCGACCTTACTGCACTCGATAACACAAATATCTCATTTTTCCGAAATTGTGGATTGGCTACTTTTTTCATAACTACGTTCAATTGTAAATCGGCGTAAATAGAACCGGCGCAAAATGACGTTTACCTGTATAAGCAATAAGTTTACTTCAACCTTAAAATGACCTCATGGTGTCACGGTCAGCGCATTTGCGTACCATGCAAGAGGTCTCGGGTTCTATTCCCGACATGGTTAATATGAAATATTATTTAAAAGGATGTTTTTACACTAGAATATTTCATAATCCCTAGACTGGTACCTTAAGTGTAAGACTAATCACCTTACCTTTAGTACCAATGCAGTGCCGGAAAGGGAATAATGATTTTATTATTAAAATGACAGTTCATTTCTCCTGCAGCGGGCTAATATTTGAGGTGAGAATAAATCAGTGTAGACATTTACAGAAGCTTATGTATGACCTGTCATTTATTAGTTCAATATATTTCATTACACGCTGTGTAACATTCATATTTTTTGCAATTTTTCGTACTTATTTTTTTTAGACCAGTTGTTAGGTGCAAATATTCGTGTAGACAAATGCTGGATTAAACCGGCAAAGATTTCATAAAGATTATTCAGAAAAGCGCATTAACATTTTGGTAACGTAAATCATGTCGAAATCTATCGCTACAAAGAAAGAAAACATTTTTGAGTACGGAATACGAAAGATTCGGCAGTAACAGAGCTTATGACCGGACATTGGTTGGTTTAACCTTTTCACGCATGAATCAAATCCTGAACATATAAACAATTTTGTAAGAAGGCCTCGTGGTGTAATGGTAAGCGCGTTTGCCTACCATGCAAGAGATCTTGGGTTCGATTTCCGACGTTGTTGATAATAAATATTGATTTAAAGGGTGTTTTCACACTAGAAAATTTCATTTCAAGACTGATCACCTTATCTTCATGTAACGAAATTGGTCGAGATATGCTGAGATTGGTGTACTAATCCAGTGTCCTATGCAACAGTGGGTACGGAAGGTGAATGGTGATGATGAACTGAAGGAATTTTTTGAAAATTCTTGGTATTAAAAAAAACTCTTTTTATACAGATTTTTCACGTTTATTTTAATGAACACTGGGTCTCAAACTGATAATTAATAAATAAACTAAATTATTTAGCCGTTTCTGGCCGCTTTTCCATGGCAGTAGGCCACGAAATTGTAGACAACTTTTAGAAAATATAAAACCTAAAATACTTATTTTAAAAACATATATCTGTATTTGAACCTGTTTCAAAACATATTTTACTGAAATATTATATTGTTTATAGATAAATAATTATTTAAGATGTCTCTGTTACCTTCCCGTTGTATTAAGCCCTTTTATCACACCCGGCCCGGTAATTTTACCGGATACACTCTAGAAAAGGTGACACATTGCGTATGCGTTTGTACGGTTCGGAAAGTTTCCGGGCCGGGTGGATTGGCGTGGCATGTGTGAAAAGGCCCTACGGGCCCCGACCTTTGAGTTTGTTTCTCAGAAAAATCTACAAGTGGACGGTGTATATTTATTAATGTATCATAATTATTATGTAACTCCATTCGCACCTAATGGTACAGAAGGTACTAGATTGGTACTTCAATCGTAAAGTATAAGCGATCATTTTATCATAAACATCTCCTTTCTCTTCCTTAATCTCTCCTCCTTTCCCTTTTCCTCTTTTTTCCTTTTTCCCATTGAGTAATTGTTTTGATTTAAGGTAATTTATAAACAAATACGTTTATTTCTATTTTTAGCTTATTAATCTTTATTTTCTATTGAATATGTTCTGTAACTTGAATTACAAAAATAAAACTTTTATTTTATTGGTTGGTTGGAAGGAATTGCCATTTGGCAATAAGCCCGCCAATGTACAAATAACATTATGTACAAAAAGTTAAATAAATATAAAAATAAAAAAAATATCTATAAAGGCACGATGAATAAATTAATTATGGTAATATAATCAATGATGTGCTTTAGGCACCAGAGACTACAAAATCATGATTTTCCATTGATGACACCGAGATATTGTCATCGACCCGACCCATCTTTTCTGTGGCCTTCCAATCCTTCTTTTGCTTGCTCATGGTCTCCACTTTATTATTCTGGGTGTCCACCTGCCATTTTGCTTCGCCGAGTGTCCTGCCCATTACGGACCACATATATCTTATTGATTGGCAGTCATCAATAGTAACGAACCACCTCGGAGAACAATAACTATGGTTGATCGTTAAAATAGGAACTAGTGAAGGAAAGAGTTAAAAATTCCTTTGCGCATACAAGCAGTGGAAATAATTGTAAAAGAGCTTACAGAATTTAAAGCATGTTTGGCGTTAAAAAGTGAGATGGATTCATTAGATCAAGATTACTGGGCAGAAAAATATTTCAAAATTTAAAACGAAACGTCACTTCTAATTTACAAATTTAACAGTCCAGGAATAAACATCAAGTAAGATTGTATTTTCTAAAATGATAAAATGTATAATATTTTTAAATAATGCCGAAATCGAAAGAATATTCACGTTTAAAAAAAAAGCATATCTTCCGAATAAGTTATATAAACGTATAAACGATCCTTAACAACCAGTAAAATATTTTTTTTGATTGTAGGATGAGAAACTACTTATAACTGCGATGCCACATATATACATAATAATAAAATAAATCTATGTGAACTAATAAGTATGTGTGAACTGCAATAATTTCAGCATGTTATAACTATTTCTACCAATAATCAACATTCAGAAATAATACAAGTATAATTAAAGTGAATTCTCGCGAAAATAAAATGATATATAACAAAAATAGTCTTAATTTAATTTTAAAAAGTTATGATCTAGTTAATATATGTTAGTAATGAAATTCTTTTTATTTGCATAGTAACAAAAACAACTTTTTTCAGCTAATCTTGAAGACCTTAATGTTACATGACAGATATCCAGTTTTATATACTGTTTCTTAAGGTTTTTAACTTTTTTATTTAGTTAATTTATTTTTTTTAATATCTGCGTTTTTGACAAACAAAAAACAAATTTCGGGTCCATTCTGGGAGACCTAAACATTTAGATTTGGGGCACAAATGGTAATTAGATTATCGATTTTTTAATTTTTAAAAATATTTATCGTAAAAAAAAGTTTTTGAAAATTACTCGTACCGTGTAGAGTACCTACAAGTATATTCTTATAAACACCTGGTATTTTTTTTTTTTTTTTTTTATACGCCTCCACTCGTTTGCGAGTGATTTTGTGGTATTTTATTTAGTTATGCTAAATTTAATATGTCTTTTGCCATTCGCCGTGCAATATGAAAATTTCAATGAACCACTCACACAGTGTAGGACGTACATTTTATAATGATAATATTATCTTTAAAAAAATAACTGGCGTCGATGTTTTCAAATTATTTATATTTAACTAATTTATCGTAATTGTAAACAGCCGCATATTACATCATTCTGTATGGCAATAAAACTGTCAATTCAGGGATATGTTTTACTTTAGTAAAATTAGCATGGTAAGTCTAGTTGAAGAAAATGTCTGTCAAGTGTGATAGTATGTATGTGTAAGTGAAAGTATGTGCTCCAAACCACAATATCTACTTTTTGGTAGATTATTTTAAACTGTCCAAAGCCCTGTAATGCCTAAACTTCCTTATTGCACTATCAGAAATTTTCTCGAATATAGATGTAACAGTTAGATATTTTATAAATTATTTATTGATTATACGCCCAAAGGGCTTTTACACGACAGGTATAAAATTAAAATTATAGAGTTTTATGGTATATCAAGTCAATACTCAAATATGTCAAATCGCAGTCATGGAAAACATCAATAGTTATCCCAATACCGAAAATCAAGAATACAAAAAAATCTGAGGAATTCCGATCTATTAAAACGCTTCCAAAATATGAACAACTGATGGAATTCATTGTAAAAAATCAACTTGTTGAATTTATAGACAAAATGAATATAATTATTGAAGAGCAATCTGGATTCAGAAACAATCATTCGTGTGAAACAGCTCTTAATACAGTAATTGGTGACTGGAAAGAAGAAATCGACCAAAATAAATATGTATTAGCAGTTTTTCTAGACTTTAAAGGAGCATTTGAGACTATTGATACAACAAGAATATTAGAAAAATTAAAATTAGTTGGAATAAGAGGAAATGCCTTAAATTGGTTTCAAAGCTACTTAAATAACAGATATCAAATAACGAAAGTTAAAAATATTATTTCAGATCGGATGGAAAATAATTTAGGAGTACCCCAAGGCTCAGTGCTAGGGCCCATATTGTTTATGATATACATAAATGACATCGGTAAATCTCTAAAATATTGGAAAATCCAACTTTTTGCAGATGATGCACTAGTTTACATATCAGGAGATAATTATGATATAGTGATAAATAAAATTAATTACGATTTAGGAAATATATCAAAATGGTTAAAAGTAAATAGGTAATAAATTGTCTTTGTCCGCATCCTCCTCTCCGTTGCTCTCTATCCCTGAACATAAATATATAAGTTTTATAGTGAGAAGATCTTTTAATATAATTATGTATCCCCGTACTGCGGGCCAACTGTTTGTGACACCTGATTTTTATAATCCGAATCATTTCTATTAAACTTATATATTATTCTCATTTTTATATTATGTAGGTGCATATAATATGCAATGTGTGTTCGTTTTGAATCAACGTTCGCGTATTGTCAAACCTTATTTTATTGTTGTCATTATTTTGTATTTACTGCATTTTGTGGTTACCTACCGTATTGTATAGGACTCGTCGCACATTATTCATTCGATGTGTATCAGTTAAATTTAAAAAATAAAATGTTTTTTTTTTCAGAAGACGGTTTTGAAATTTAACATACTTAAAAAAAAAAAAAAAACAATTTATATCATTTCGTCATTTGAATTTTAACAAAAAGGTTTCTAACTTTTTACTAAGCTCTTTATTGTACCATTTTTAATACAATTTACAAGTTTTAAGCAAATATTTTTTTCATACTTACGCACCCACACACACGCCATTCACGCATACACACATTCACATACACATGAATACAAACGTCACACAAATTTTTCAGGATTTTTTTAATTGGCTTTAGTATTGTTAAGATTTTTCTAATTATTTTGTTTATGTAATAGCTGTAAAAATCCCAAATAAAAATAAAATAAAATAAATAAATTGAAATTAAATATATCAAAAACAAAATGTATGAATATTGGGGGAAAAAAAATACCCCAGGATTACAACATCAATATTGATAATTTGAATATAAATTATGTGGACGAAATAAAGTATCTCGGGGTCTACTTGGATAGATATTTAAATTTTAAAAACATACTCAATATGTAACAAAAAAAAGTTCAAAAAAAAAAAAATTATGGAAAGATTACGAAATGTAATAAATTTAAAAAGTAGTATTCATATCTAAAAAACAATTATATGTCCACGCATTCTTCCATTTGTTTATGTAATGAAGGAGAAATTAAAAATATACTAATTCTTCAAAATAAGGCAATGAGGATTATACTCAAAAGAAATATCTATTCTAATGTAGAAAGAATGAACAAAGAAATTGGCTTGCTCACAGTAAAGCAACAAATTAAATATAATGTAGCAATTTTTATACATAAAATAATTAAGGGGATGAATAAAATAAAAACAGTAATAAAATTTAACCAACAATGTCATACATATGAAACAAGGGGTAAAAAAGATAAGATTACCAATGAGGAGAAAAGCAGAATCTAAAAACTCATTGTACAAGGGATTGAAGCTGTACAATAAGTTACCAGAAGAAATAAAGGAAAGAGAAAAAAAATTTAATATTTAAAATTAATTTGTTACTGAGAATTTTTTATAAAAAAATTGAAATATTATTAAAAGTTTACATTAGTTCTTAAGATGTTATGAACTAACTAACACAAATAAATATATATATATATATGTAGGTACTTATTTAATAACAATAAGAATAAAAATAAAGTATCAAAAGACATTATGCTTTATAGATATAAAGATACAATACTGCATACATATAGGTAGTACTAGTACAAGCCGGTGTAGTCTGACGATTGGAGAATTTACAAAATAATTATGTCTACCAGACATCACAACAAAGGTAGACTGCAATCTTGTACATCTATTTGGTACTTTAATAATTATCATTATCAGTCTAGTTAAATCAAGGACGTCCAGTGTGCAGTTCGACATTTTATAACAATTTATGGTATCGTTAAGAATTCTTTACTTAGAAAGGAAAGATAAAGTAGAAAAAGGAGAGTCAATCTATTCAGCTCGAAAATTATGATTAAAATTAATGAATATGAGATATTTATTTGGAACTTTTTCCGACTTCATTACATGCACATTGTAAAAGGGTGCCATTTTGTTGAGTTAATTCTGAGTTACTCCTAGTTAAGGCAGTCGACAATGTTTTAAGGGAGTGGAAAGTATTAAAATCCTTTACAGTTTGAAGCAAGTATCCGAGGGATTTCAACAATTCGTTATCTCATTTGTGAGGACCAAACGGAAATACTAGATCGATAAAATTAATATTACAGCAAAAAATATTTAAGGTTATTATTACGTTAAATGAAATATTTTAAATGTGTTTTTACGATTCATTTGAAAATGATATTGTTATAGCATATCTATTTATGGACGGCCGGTATGCCACGGTTCGCTAAAAAAAGTAACAATGGATGGAGCCGAACGCCCGCCTTTTTTTAATATGGTCAAGGACATTGCTTAGTTATCATCACCATCATCCCCCTTTCCGCACCCAGTGATGCATAGGGCACTGAATTGGTAAACCAAATGCATTAGTTACGATCATCCTTCACATAAAAGTAAGGTGATCAGTCTTACGCTTCACTTGCCAGTTCAGGAACAATGATATATTTGAGTTTGAAAAATATTTATAAACATTTTTATTTAAAATCTTGATCACTTTATTTTTATTGTTTATTTTTAAGGTGATTTTAAAAACAATTATGAATAAATAAATATTTCTCGTACACCCCGGCAGGAATCGAAAGCAGAACCTCAATGATGGTAGACGAACTCGATTCCTTATTTAGGACTTAAGCTGAGAGTAGCCATCGAGTCAAAAACACTTGTGCCGGGTTTTGGTTCTATTTCGCACTCAGAATTAAATGTGATAAATCGAACCTGAAACATGGACATGTGTTTTCGACTCGATTTATACATTAATAATACTCGACTAATACGATAATAACATAAACGAATCGTTAGTATAATTCATTAGTATATAAGAACAACCGCAAAACGAGATTTTAATGTCTACTGATTTCAAAACGTACCTATTTCATCGTCAGGACTCTTACTGAACTATCATAATGTTGCAAGACGTGTTCGGGTGTTTATTGTACAAATGTACAGCTCCCTTGAGGTGATTTTCTTAAAATTTCGCTTTAAAAATTATCAAAAATAATTAAATCTACAAAAATGTAAAATAAATACTAAAATAACATACACCGTCACCTTTCAATTACAATGAACTAATTAATTATTTCCTATTTTCTTTTAACAGATCCATATGTATCGATAAAATATTTAGAAGGAAATCATATAAAGAAGTTTGTGTAGCTTTGAAACCGGTCAGTAGAAAAAAAAGTGGTTAAAGACAAAGTTGTTTTATTTTCATTTTATAAGATAATTTCAACATATAAATAACTTGCACTTTAAAATTAAGCTTTTAATAAATAATATAGTACGTATTAAATTAGCGCATATTACTGATATTGTTTGCATTAAAACAAAGTGAAAATGGAAAAAGTTAGGTCGTTTTATATTTTTTCAGTTTCAGTGCTGCAGAGCAGAGTTTATTCAAAAATTTAAAATACATATAAAAAAATTTTTACCCATTAAGTCAAAAGACTTTTCGGTGGGACACATTTTTTTTTTTAATTACAGTTTTATGTTACATTATTTTATTTATGTTATATCAATTTATTTATTAACAGGCACGATAAAGTATTTAGAAGATATTTCTCAGTTCTTTTTTTTCATTTGAAGATCCTTCATGCTAATTATATTTTGTGGGAGATCATTGAACAATCTTAGAATAACGCAATTTAATGTTCGCTCTCCGAAGTTATTTGTAATTCGAGGAACGATCATGGAGCCCTTAGATTTCAATCTAGTGTTGTGAGTGTGGGAAACTCTTGTTTTATCTTCCGGATCAACAAAGTGATCTACAATCAATTTGTAGTCACAAAGTTGTTTTACCGGCAGGACATTACAGAATTAAAAAAAAAAAAAAAAAAAAAAAAAAATATATATATATATTTAAAAAAAAATTTAAAAAAAAAATATATATATATATATATATATATATATATACACCTTCGCCCATATGTTTCGCCTCGCGGATTATGCTATCCGGTACAATCCTTCTCAACAGTCTCACCTGAATATCATAAATTTTACCCAGATGAGACTGGAAGCTGAGACTCCAGACACGCACTCCGTAAGATATAATGGATTCAATGAGCGAGGTATATTTGTATCTTAACGTTTTGAAAGGTAGTATGCTTTTGATTTCATAAATCACAATAAGCCAGTACCTTAATCTGTCGCTGATTCCATCAATATGAACACCCCAGCTAAATTTCGAATCAATAATTAATCCTAGATATTTATGATTATTTACAACATCTATAATAGGATAATTACTTTATTATAATGAATAACCACAAAGTTAGTGCTTCATTTATAAATTTCATAATTTCGCTTCGATAAATAATAATAATAATCATAGTTTATCAACAAAAAATTACAATAGCTTTATCTACTACATATATACATTGATAATAAATTTTTCTGGATCATGTCTAGTCTGCTTAATTAGGCACAACCTGTTTTAAGGCAGACATTTTTATGCAAAAATAAACAATAACATTTCTCCTTACTGATAACTTATTTTATATACATATTATTAAATTAATACCATTTATTATTTGAGAATGTTTTTGAGTAAATTTTCTGATTTTTCTATACATCACTGAACCAATTTTTTTTACAAATGTATTAAGTTGAATCCGGGTCATGGTTTCTGTAAGGAAAGTAGGTATATTATTGTTAACAACAATATATCTGCAGTCGTCTGCACACCCACACAACTTGGCGAGTCATTCTAGATCTGTCTCTCCTAGCAAACAGTCGCTCTCTAACCACAGTAATATTATTTTTTATAATAAACATCAGTCAACCGTACTATGTCTTATTACTGATCTTCTGTACCACCAAAGGGTATAAAAATTTTGCAATTTTCGGGTAACATATTGAATATTTTGGGGCCCAGAAACCTGAATTCTTTTCGCCTGAGTATTCAGAGTATATGATATATTTCCATTCTTCCATGTTTTCTCAAATATTTCCATTTAGAGGGCTTTATCAGTATAACAAATGGTATTTAATTTCATGAATTAATACGTGGATAGTACAATAAATGTACATTTTTCTTGAACTTAATAATCTCATGGGTAAATGTAACTCCACCTTACTGAAACATTTAGCAAACATTCCCAGACGATTCTTAATGACGAACTATTCCAAGGTTAATTGTACTTTTTTTAATTACTGATCTAACTTCATAATTTAAAACGCTTTATTTCAGTTCTTACGTCATTTTATCCTTCATCGTGCATCAAAGTTTACAAAACCTACGCAATAAATTAATGCCTATCTAGCGTACACATAATTTCAGTACTTTTATGATAATTTTCATATCCAGCGGTGCATTGATACTCCAATAAGGAGGTTCAGTGGTTTAAAAAAATAAATGTGAATAGACTAACAACCATGGGCGAACCGTGTATAGAAGCGATTATGCGCAGCTTACCATTATATTTGACTAACCATAATAATGTTTTATTGTAACTTTATTTACAGAAAAACAAACAAATAATTAATATTTATTTAAAATCATTTTCACCGTTTGTATTTTTATCCTAATATAAATATAAATTTTAATTAAATGCGCCCAGCGCCTGCGGTGATCCAAGAAACTAGCCGATTATTCCAGCTTATTTTTTCATGCAAATAAGTATACTATATTTTAAATGTATTAACCCCAATGCGGGTTTTTTCTCCTATATTAAACTTGCAGATTACACAAATTATAAATTATTATTTGAAGATTCTTGATTTGAAAAACAGTATTTCAAACATTATTTCTTAAGGACTATTTTTCTTTGAGATGGTACTTTTGACATAAGACCATAATTATTTTCATGCGTTATATTGCAGGACATATAGCGCTCCACGCGGCCGTCTTTAGCACTATTAATTACTAGAACAATGCGGTCAGTTGACATTTCAATTGAATACCTAATATCGACTGAATTCTTAGTGGTATTTTTAATAATTTTTTTAATTTATTGTTTAATTGAAAATATATCTATATAATATAATATATCACGAAGTTACATCGTTTGAGTTGATTTCAAACACAGAAAAATATCAATTTATAGTATATATTAATTACATTATATTATGTACCTCCTATGTAGGTACAAATATACGATATTTTTTTATAGCTTACCTGTAAATAAAATCACCATTCGCCACTGCTAACAATCTATGCCAACATTATATGATTGTTTAAATTTGAATAATTTTGACTTTACTCCACCCGTGACGTCACAAGTTGTCGTCGTGAGTTGAGCTGACATTTAAAGACAATACAATATTGTTTTGTCCCAGGACTCGACCATTATCCACGTGTAAACAGCAATTTGTAGGACGAAAAATTGCACCGAAACATCGCCACCGAGATAGACGGGCAGGCTATCTCCGCGGATCAACGATTAGCCCCACCACCACATTGTCCTCGTGTGAACGCGTACGAACAGGACCTTGTGACGATAGCGATTTGCTCGACGCGAACGTGTCGCTCCCAAAAAATATTCTGTTGAAAACGGCGGCAGAAAAAAATACTTTTTATTATTTGGCTTAAAATAAATAATATTTTTCGTGAATTCGCCCGTAACAAACGCTGTCGTGTATTCATTTTCGCAGCGCTCACGTACGAACAGCGGCCAAATTTTCGTATTGTCCCGGCGTTATGTCCTGCACGATCGAGGTTGTTCACGGAGCTGAGACAAGACAATATTATCATATCTTTTGTATTATTCACATGTAAACGGTTCTTTAAAAAGAGAATTCTGAACATATTATGAAAACTCGCTAAACATGGCTTCCTGGAAACCGGAAATCTATCACGAATCACAACACGTAATTAATTGGCTATTCTAAACAGCTGTTGACCAGAACCTGTAATGTTTGAAAGAAGTTAATTTTTATTAAAAATGTATAGGTATTTATTGTTTTTTTCATACATTTTCGAGAATCTTTGCCATACAATTAAGTGTTAAATTTTTACCGCGTGTAAAAATACAATTTCCCGTAGCACTGAACTTCCTCGTTGTAGCAGATCTTGATAATTTTTGTTACATGGAAGGTAAGGTGATCGGTCTTACGCTGAAGGTGCCAGTACAGGAGTAATAAAATATTGCCTTTAAAATCAATATTTCACGTCCATCTTGCCAGGAATCGAGCTCAACATGGTAGGCGAACACGCTGGCGAAGCGTGAGCTGGGTCACGACAGCGGGTATATTAAATTTTGTTAATGTCACGTCACGAGCGGCAAAACTTTAGACCATTGGTACATATCTTCGTTTTCTTAGACGCGGTAAATTTACTTTTGTTTATTATGAATTATACTTTACAATTTGCGATGCGTTTAATACCGAAAACCGATTGGCAATTAACATGTACACACTTCTATTGAGATCAAAGCGGACACTGACATTAGGTGAGAAATAATTACTATTAATTTGTTTTTCGGAATTTCATATACGTGCGAAAGGAACAGGATTGAATTTGGCGAGAGAAAGGGAAACACGTAGGTACTGGAATTAATTTACCCTGTGACACATTGTCAAAAAACGGCCTAACCACACGCCAACGCCAATAATTTAATACGTATTTATAAAAATGATATATTATAAACAAATGATGCTTGATGGATTTGTTCTTTATGTAGTTCTTGGTCTTCGTTTTCGGATGCGCTTTCCTTCGTTTCTAAGTCGTAATCACTCAGCTCTGGAATACTGTTTTCTTTAAGTAACCTTTGGTTTCAGAACCACCAGAATCTTGGTTCGCCAGTTATTCTTAAATTTTTCTGGCTATGATCGTAAATATGGTTGATACTTGTCCAATTGTACTTAGTAATGTATTTCTCTGCTCAAACAGTCGACGATTCTTTTTTTAGGGTTCAGTATTATCCGTTGTATGTAAGCAATGTAAAAACAAATTAAATTAAAAATATATGCATATTACTAAAAAAAACACAATGTATTTTTCGGCAAAGATTACAATTTTAAAAAAAAGTTACTCTCAAAAACCACGCGACGCGAAGAGACTTTTATATGACCAGGCATTTCAATAGTTTTCTAAATACTATTTTTTTTAAACATAAAATATGTGTTTTGTAAAAACGTGTACTGAAAATAGGATGCCACGCAGAAAAAAATGTTACGAGAAAAAGTCGATATTTTCCAAAGACAGTTTTTTCACATAATTGGTAGGGCAATAAAACTTAAATACTTAAAAGCAGTAAAAACTCTCACCTTTTACCACTGGCAGAAATCATTCAAAATAATCATAAAATTAGGTGGTACCTAGTTCAAATTCTTCCGTTCCTGTTTTAAATGGATGGGGGTGGCAACATGTGCAATGAGCAGGCAATAAATACGTTTGTTATTATTTCGAATTGTTCATAGAGACTTAAGTAGATATTTTTTTGAAACGTAATATTTGTTCCTGACCAGGGCCGGAGCGCCGCTCGGTGCGCTCCGGCCCGACTACACCACTGCTTACGTACAATAGACCATTCATGCGGAAAAGTATCTGGACTGGCATCTGAAGCGTAATTATCTTGCCTCCCAATAACGTGTACGTTTACGTACTATGAAGTATAAAATAAAAAAACAACTACTCATTAACCTACCTCATATTTTTAACCTACCTTAGATGTTTTTTTTGCTGTCAAATTCAAAAGTTCCCCTGCCCTCTAAGATACTCGATATAAATAATATTGCAATAAGAATCTGAATTATTTTGTTACAGAATGGCGCTCCCAAAAGTTAAACAATCCTGCTGTGGGTGCACATTAGAAACAGGTTCAAAAGTTATAGCTTGGCTGCAAATTGTAAGTTGAACAGACAATATTTTTTTTTTCTAATTTTTGACAACCACTACCAGAAAAATACGACCCCAGATGGTGGTCTTTATGCCGTGTATTAGTTCGTTTGATCCTCCAGTTTAAAAAAGTGTATTTCAGCAATAAAGCATAAAAATAAATTTGTTTGTTTTAGGTGGGTGGAATATTAATATGTATCAGCTCACTATTGGCTGTGTTTTCCAAGAGCAGTTCAGCTAATTCAGCTCATGGTGGTCATGGCACTGAAGGACCAGGCGGATCGTCTTACATTGTACAACTAATCGGAGGAATCATTAATTGCATACTTGGAATAGTTCTTCTTATTGGAGTTCAGAAGGTAAACCATTTTTACAAGTATTTTTAATTATTATTCCATTAAAACCTCTTATGAATTTATCTTGTCCCCTAAGCTCCTTTGTTCCTACAATTATTTTATTTTATTTTATTTAGAAAACATACAGTCATACAAAATAAGTACTAAAAACAACAATTTTTTAACATAAAAAGACCAATTAAGTTTTCATAAATTAAAAAGATATAAACATTAAATGTGACAAAAAATAAAAAATAAATAAGAATTTTAAGTGAAAAAAGGATAATTGTTGACATTTGCGTTTTCCATGGAGGTAATAAATTAAAATAAATAAAAATACCGAATGCACACTCCGAGCCATCCACGCACACACATGAACGCACATATAAAACATACACAAACATATACATTACATGCGGCACATATACATAGCATAAACCACTCAAGATGTACATTCAGCAACTATCCCAAATAATCGACCCCATGAAGAAATTTTCTGTACAAATGCAACGTGCAGTTAAAAATGTCTACATCAATACTGAGTCCGTTATAATTTCTACAGGTACGTCTAATGAATGAATTCGAGGTATAATTGTTTTTACAAGTTGGTACATAAAAAAGGGAATTTAATCTAGTATAGCGAAGAGGACAACGGAAACCAATATTTTGTAAAAGATACGGCGAATCAACTATGTTATTGAGAATTTTGAAAAGAAAAATTAAATCATATCTAAGGCGCCTTTTTTGTAGTGATTCTATATTAAAATTGATCAAAGATGCGCCGTAATCATTTTCAATGTTACCAAAACGATATTCCAGGCTCCTTATAAATTTCTTTTGAATGTTTTCAATTTGATTAATATATACATTATATTGAGGGGACCATACAAGTACAAAATAGTTCACGACTGAACCGATTGAGCGCAATACTGTCAAAAAAACGTTTGCAGTATACTGTGTATACACTCACACATTTACAACGCCGTATCGTATGATCCGATGTAACAAATAATGAACGAGATATACTTGGTTTAAAAAAAGGGCGCGAATTACGAAATTACTTACTTAATACATTCACCGTCACTACTCCAACAGTGTTCCCCAGGGTTAATATTTGGGACCAACTATATTTTTATTGATTGTTAGTAGAATTGTAAACATTAAGTGGGATTTTGGAATGCTACAGTTCTGCTCTTAGTGCGAGATCAATGATTTCATGTTATATGCTTTACAGATAAAAATATGGGTCCCATAGTTACATACTCGTACAGTATACCTAGACTAATAAAGTTAGCCTGACTAAAAACGTAGATAATTCATAATCAGCAAAAGGTCAGCGAAGTATTGAGAGACATTTTTTGTTAAGAGATTAGAAAACGTATTCCAGGTTTCTGCAAGAATCTTATGAAACGACAAATTTAATGACTTAAAAACATTGAAATTTGTAAGTGAAAATTCTTGGCTATTTGTGTATCAAGTTCTCGATTATCTCATCCCAGTGAACCATAATGCCAGACTTATATATTTATTGAAAATTATTTTGACAGCTATAGCGAATGTTACACAGTGTGTAAAGTGGCCACTTAAACCAGCCAATGACAGGTCATAAGTCTTGTAAATACCTGGGATCCAAATTCCCTTATTTAATTCTCCGTTCCTGTTGTAATTTATTGATTTAAATAACTTTATACAAATTCATATATTTACCCAGTAACATTAATAAAAAGGTCATTCAGACAAAAATAATTAAATTCAATTACTATTATATAATTAAACATATGACAATATATTACTTGTTACTTTTTTTTTGTTATATTACTTGTTTATTTTTATTACCTTATACTTGTTTTTTATTTTTTACTATTATATCAAATTGCATTGTAGTATTGGCAAATACGCATTTCATATATACATATTTTTATTTCTTATTTTTTCGCGATAATATATGCTTGCTTGTTTAAATTTAACTTAAATTTGTCTTTCTTGCTTACCGTAAAACTTTATTTACTGTTTTGCTTTACAGAATTTATTGTTTTTTAAATATTTTATATTTAAAAAATTATTTGTCCTAAATATTTTTTTTTATATGCTAGTATGTCTTCTTGCCCATACTGATCACCGTGGTTTCAGATGTGACAGGGTTTGAAGAACACCTGTATATAGGTAAATTCATTTTATAATAAATAATCGTTTCATTGATGTAGATATGTTCTAATTTTTTTTATTTCTTTTGAATTTTTACACAATTGATGTGAAAGTTTGTACAATTATGTAAAAAATAAATAATACACTGATACTCCGGAACATGCATGTGGGCCAGTGGAGTGGAGTGGAGTGGCTACATCTATAAATAAAAAATAAATAAAGAAACCAGTGTCGGAGATGTCGCGAAAGCGATGAAACTGTCACTGGTTAGTCCAAATGTGTGGATTCAAGTACACTCGTCTGTGATGTCTATAATAAATGTGAATTATTGGATTTTATTTATTTCAGAGACGTCCGGATTATATCAACCTTTGGGTGGTGATTAATGTGGTTTTCGTCATCATTTACGTCATTGGAGCTCTTATTCAGGGAATCTTGCTGATGGTCGGAGGAGCCATCGGTGCTGGAATCACGATCCTTATAATCGGCGTAATTCAAACAGGTTAGTGTGATATTTAGTTAGTTTTTTGTACATAATGCTATTTTTTGCCAAATGGCAATGTCTTCCAACCAATAAAATAAAAATTTTGAACGAAACGGGGCATAAGTTTCTCTTCGAGCCTTAGGGATACCAAAAGTCACCAAACTCGATTGGTAAAAGAGGCGATCGAGATCTACAAATATCCCGACGATATATATAAACAGAGATGATGGGGATGCGTTTAAAATCATCCTGGGGTGCTATTCAGGACCACGCTCGTGGCACGAGATAACCGTTTTTCTCGTGTTTTTTTTATATAAATACACGAGATAATACGTCCAAGAGAGCGTTTGGAATACCAGCCCTGGTACCCAGTGATAAAGAAATCACATAAAAGCGTACATGACGGCTCTTAAATAATAACACGGTTTTTATTAGTAATTAAATAGTTTATTGATCAATCATCGCTCAATTCACACTTATCGGACTTTGCACAATTTTCTTTCGATACAAAGCTTTCTATCCTTCCCTAGCAATTCGTAGTGGCGCCACCAAGCTGGCGTCATCCCAGCCTGACATCTAGTGGTCGATTATGTAACCTTAGACCCCCGGCGCCAAATTCGAATTTTTGGCGTCATGGGTCGTAACACGTAGGTTGTGAAGCGCCACAGATATAAAAATGACAAGCTGTAGACAGCAACGGCATAATAACCTAAAAAAGCTTATCGTGCTATTAAATGAAAGCCATTTTCCAAAAGTTGTACTTTCTCAAAAGTACTAGACACCCTTTTATCCCTATCAATGTGAGTTTCGCATTTCGCATAAAATAATTTACATAAGTACATGTATATTATATCGAATATTGTCATTTCTTTTTATGTCCATTATTATGTTTTTATTGTTCCTCTTTTATTTATTTTTAAGAAGTAAGACAAATTACAGATTTATTGTGAATACAGAAGGAGAGGGAAAAATATATAAAGTTAAGTAAAAACAATATATATGGGAGGAGACATGGTATGTGCCGACCCTACTTTCCTCTTTCCCTCTCTGTTTCCATGAACATTTATATTTAAACTAAAATTTCACAATTCAACAATTCATTAGATACACATAGTTAAGCAGAAGATAAATGTTTAATATCTTTAACAGTCCTGATAAAACTATAGTATTTACAGTGTAATATGTCGATGTCAATAAAATTGTCACTATAGGTAGTCTGTATTCTTCGAAGAGTGCTATTTTTCAAATACACCAAAAGTATGTGAGCGCGCAATATCGAGTACGGACAGGGACTCGATATGAAATGTTTCCAACAATTTGTAGGCTATCAATTAGGTTTTTAACAATTTTATAGAGAAAGCTCATATCCAACATTTATTTATTAATATAAAGACACATATTACAAAAAAGTGTCCTAACTCTATAGGAACAGAACCAGAATAGCGGATATAATGAATCGCGTAGCAAGACTGAAGTGGAAATGGGCAGGACGAGACAAAACTCCACAAGATGGACCCCAAAAAGTTTAAGATAGAGACCTCGGGAGAATAAAAGAGGCGTCGGAAGACCTCAAAAAAGATGGTCCAACGACATAGCCGCTGTGGGGGGTAGAAATTGGCTGCAAGCAGCAACCGAACGAAAGAAGTGGAAGGATATGGAAGAGGCCTATCCAGCAGTGGAGGACAGAAGGCTGAAGAAGAAGAAGAACTCTATGAGGCCAAGAGCCCAGTGTTGAGTTGGGATACAACATAATGGAAAGTGGAAGCATGCATATTATTAGAACACTAAAAAATATATATATGAATTACATAAACATCTGGACAACACGCTTAATAGTATATAAATCTATGCAATGCCTCGCAGTAGTCTCCTGCACTTCTCCTGAAAATGTCCTTCGTTTGAGAGAACTTAATGTTTTCATGCAGGACATTGAACACTCTTAGAGCCAGAAGATACATTTCTCTGAGCGAACGTCGTACGTGTTTTTGGTATTGAATAATTCAAATTACAGGAAAACCTCGTACGAGCATTCAGCTGGGATCTCCTCTTGTAACCGCATGACCAGAAATGTGCCAATGACTCTTTTTAAAAAAAAAAATATATATATATAGTTGGATAATTTATATAGCGCCATTTTTGTGAAAATCAGTTCAAGGGCTCTGTACAATTAATAAATATCCCAGTACGTCTTGCAGCTACAGAGCGCATGGATGGTTGAGATTCTAGTTCCTCGTTTTCAATTAAGATCAATCAAAAATTATAACAGATAGGAGCTAGATTACAGGACGTCTTGCAGCTACAGAGCGCATAGACAGTTAGAAATTTAGCCCCCATTCACATATTTTAAAAATTGACATAATACTTTAAAAAAATACATGAATAATAAAAAGGAGTAAGATTACAACACGTCTTGCAGCTACTAAGCGCATAGACGATTGTCTAATGTCCAGTACCTTCATAAATTAAAACCGTGTCTCGGATGAGAAAGTTAGGGGACACGATACGCCGCGTTGCAAGATTTTTAATTTTATGAAAATTATTCGTAGACATTTGACTATACAGTCATACTCATATACGGATATTCGTAACGGAACTATACAGTTCCGTTACGAATATCCGTTTCTGCAGTGTAGTATTTAACTAATTCAAATTCAATTTTATTTAGTGAATGGTTTTGGTTGGCGATCTCCATACCTCATATTATTTTGTTTATGGGGAACTGACGGATATTAAAACACTGCCTACAAGAACAAGCGAACAAGGCCGCGTGTCTATAAATTAATATGCGTAATAAAACATAAATAACTTACAATACTTGGAGACGCACACATGCGAGAACCAGAGTCGTATCTTGAAGCTATTAACATGTCGTAACACTAAGAGTTATAATAAGAAACACTACTTCTATTTGTTGGGAAAAGACACGCTCCAGAAGTGACATTTGCTGACATGGATCTTACTACCTAGTGCATTTTTAAATCCTCATTTCTAATACAAGGCGTACATGAAATATTGATCCCTTACCACCCACCCTGGAGGCGTAGGGGAGCGGAGGATAATTCCGTACACCTAACTTTGAACGTAATTTTCTTGGAATCTATTCGGTACAAGGCTTACTTTTATGTAGCAATTTACTCTTAATGTAGTTAAGGTTTATATGGATAAAGCCTTTTTATATGCGACTACCACTGACCCCTAAAAAAATATCAATTTTAAGAAGTAGGAAGTACGGAATTACCCATACATCGTTCGTCTAATTTCATAGATTCTTTCGAGCCCCAAATAGCAAATTAAAGGTATTTTTACAAATCATTAAAGGACTTTATCAATCAAACCTTTATATAATTCATTATACAAACCATATTATAGGATCATTCATTCGCAAAATATACATAAATAATTATCCGCAATAGTCTCACCACTGCATAAAGCATGTTCCCAATTTCCGAATGATCACCAATGTCATAATTTTCTGTTCTTACCGAATTCCTCGCATATTACTCACATTATCTAATCTTAACTTTATATTATTTCTCCGTATTGGAAATTCTGATGTTAACTTTGATAAAAAGAGCAACGAAGCCAAATGGCGATAGCTTGGTGTAATACAGATTGTTATGACGGTTAACACAGTACAGTGTACGGGCTTAAGCGAAAACGTATATTGACCTTCAACGTCGTGTAGTCACAAAAACATACGCAACTGGGTGTTAATTGTCAATAACATTATGCTAAATATGCTAATAAAATAAAATTCAAAACCGCCACTATCTAATTACGTAAAGGTTTGTCTTACGGCTTATTTTCTGGGGTTAAAATTTAAAACGGCAAGTGTGAAACCGCATCAACTAGGAGGCTAGACTTCGCTTTACGAACGAGTATGATAGATACAAACATGTGTAACTCGTTTTTTTCCAATTTGAAACTGCTGTACGGAATTGGCCGCTCTACGGTATTATCCTCCGATCCCCTATTAACTAATAAGTACAACCTTTAAATCTGTCCCAGTAACTTTTTTTTGTGTTTATCTAATAGGTTTTTTGTATTTGTAACTTATGTATATCTATTGTGAAATGAAAAAAAAGATTTGTTATAAATAAAAAAATTAAAAATAAAAAAGCATAAAATGTGATCATTTTCATAACGCATATGCAAAAAGCTCAAGAAATTGAATATGTATTTATTTTCTTGCGCGCAGTAAAAATTAGAGCATTAAATCGTACGCCGAAGTTTCTTGAAAATATGTTCATTAAAAAAAAAACTACTTTGAAAAACGTCACTAGGTCTTCTGAATCAACAAATAATACAGTGTTGTGAATAGGAATAGGTTTTTTGGGTTTACGGGAAGCCAATACACCATTTGTAGAACTCAACAAGTCTTGGAAACCAAATATTTTTACGACTCAGTTTTGTTATTTGGTTATCACTCATTGTACAGCACTTTAGGTAATTCCACACGTAATAAATAAACATTACCCAGGTACTAATTTTTTTGTTTTTTTTTTCAGCACTCATGTACTATTTCCTCGTTGTGGTGTCAAGCTTCAGGAAGGAGATTGTGCCAGGAGCAAACATGGGAGTTTAAATTGGATTTCAAGATACTGATTTCATTACAAATCTTTTGTTTCACAAAAACATTTATATCAAAAATAAAATCATGACTAGCTAAAACACTATTGCCATAAAATATTACCAAATTACGCGTAAACCAAGGACACTATTTCCTTTGTACGTATTAAACAGATAAGAAAACGAAGAATAAAAAATGGCATGAACAAAATAGGATCTTTTCGTGTTTTCTAAAAAAAAAAAAAATACGATGGCAACGGTATAATACTTTTTCCCGTTCGACGTCGAATAGGTTTTCTATAATGGTGAAAAAAGCACATATTTTTTATTTCCCGAAAACGAGGCGTTTCTCGCTCTATGGGACAAACTGCACGTTTTGTTCGCAATTTTTATTAAGTCTGCTCTACTCGCTGGCCAATACGTCGGCCAGTACGCTGGCGCGCGTATTTGCAATAAATCACTAAACTGTTCACACGTTGGCGAGTCGTTCAGCCAGCGTTGCCAGCTCTACCGATTATTCGGTAGATCTATCGATTCATCGAATCCGATTATAATTCCTTCCCCCCTATATAAAAGAAAAAATGTGACAGTGTTTCTTAAATAACAGTTTTTGGCAGCGTGACTCTCAGCGAGTATTTGTCTGTGCGAGCCGATATGCGGAAGTCAAAAGCGCAAAAAAAAAATGTGCGCCCTCTTCGGTAGTTGGTTGCATATTAAAAGCAGGGAAAACGCGTGAACGCATTGACAATCGTTCAGCCAGCGCCCTTTGATGTGTATTGAAAAACCGACAACAGGCGGATCGCACACCGGCACATGTGACTGCTCGTGTGCCAGCTCTGCTAGTCACAAATATCCATCTACACGTTTTCCGATACGTATTTGCCAACGTATTGGCCAGGGTGTAGACACGCTTTTACTTGAAACACGCGCACGCAATATCTGAATAAAAAAAATATGCATTATATAGTTAGAACAGATTGATTATTAATGGCAATCGTTATAGGTATACAAAATAATTCGATGTTTACATAGTATTTCTGTGCGTGTACGCACGATTTGAGAATAAAAAAAGGGATAAAAATTTAACGTTTGCCTACAAGATTATAACAAATTTCGATATGCATTATACACGGTATTTTCTGATCAGTTTAATTTGTCTATTAGTTGTTAATGGTTGCATTTTTACCGAGTTTAGTACGCTAGCGCTGTAGTATTAATTCTGTCTATGAAGTGGAAGTAAAAATGGCAAGATGCCAAGTTGTGTTCTTTGTATCTGTATGGTCGATTCGATTAGTTCGGTGGTCTATTTTGAAAATAGGTTATAGGTATTAAACGTCATACACCGTTGCGTACTCACGAGCTCTCTCTTGTGTGTGTTTCTTTACGTAAAATAGTCATGTAAGTTTTGTTAAGAAAATTACTTACCAATTTAAGCTTTTTTTAATAATACCCTTAAATAGTATTATTTCTGAGAATTTATCAAATATATTTTAAATCTACGTTTATTTTTAACTAAAAACGACCACATACGCACAGTTTGTCACGCTTTTATTTATAAGTTTTTAATTTTTCAGTAACAAATCTGTTAATGTTCAAAAATATTTTTTTCAACAAATAAAAGAAGCTTCGTAGAATCTACACGTCCAAGAAGCATTGAGGAGGTAGCTGAAACCCAGCAAAAATGTGTTTCGAGGTACAAGGGTTTAACGTTTTAACTATACATAATTTATGTTTCATGTAGATTTATTATTTAAGTATTTTTGATAACAGGAGTCACAGTTTGATTAATACCTATATAAATATCGCAACGAAATTTTTCACAACCATAGAAAATGCCACGAAGAATTCATTTCTGCATCCTCCGCTAAGAGTCTAGAGTACTATAGACCCTTATTTTAGCTACCTTCTTAATTATGATAGAACAATAATTTATTTGTTCTCTGTTTAAATTATTGTTTCACTATACGAGATTAATTATTAGAAATAATTGTTTTTTTTACTATAAAACAGCAAAATATATCATACGTACACAAGAATAACCGTGATGAAGCACATTAAATACACAGCCAGCCCTACTCTTAAAATATTATTTTCTTCAAAGAAGTTTTCTGTGCATTAAATTCAAAACTCCAAGACATGTTTTATACAATTGGCGGTGTGCTCATAAATAAACCTTTGTTACTAAACGGAATAATACAAAATAAATTGGGTTATTTTGTGTGTGATCGCGATTTGTTATCATTACAATTTAATTAATTTCTCAACTCTATTTAATTGGTTAAAGTTTTGAATGTGAAATCATATATTTCGTATGTATTGCGAAAATTTATTTTGAATAATTTACATTGGGAAACAAGTAATTTAATGACATCTCAATGCAAATGTGACGATTATTTTTTTTAATCAATATCAACTGCCATGGTAGGTTATAATTAATTAAAAAGTAAATATTATTATGCGATATAGAAAATACAAAATTTAATATTATATTGTGTCGTATTTCTATGAATATGCTTATATGAAATAGCTTGCTTTAAAAGTGTTGTTATATTATGTAACTATGTAATTTTAAAGATTTCATTAATATTTTTTTACAAGCTTTTTTTTATCACTTGATCTTGATGATATTTTTCTGCATGTGTTATAATTCTATATTTTAAATACTCGATTGACTTGTATCTATAAAGTAGACATTAGACATATTTACTATTATAAAAATTGCTAGTCCAAAGCAACAATGAGATAAACCCGAATTTTTTGATTTTGAGATACACATGCAGATATGTTATGTTAATAAATTAAATAAATTAATGTTTTCAAATAATAAAATATTGAAGTTAGATGTGAAAATATGAACCTATGTGAAAATATAGTATTCATAGTCTAAGTACTTTAAATAATTGAATTCCGTCAGACCCTTCGCACACCTCAAAGTCCGATTATCTGAGAATAGGTTCTTCAGAGATATTTCACTGTTGCTTTGGGCTAGCGATATGTTAAATTTATACTTTTTATGAATCATCAAATAATAAAGATATTTTTATATAAAGTCAAAATTTTTTAAGCGTGTATTTAAAAAATAAATGAAATTAAAACCACATTATTTATTTAACCCGACCGTTCCTGTGATGTAACCGGCGCGCCGTTACAAATTTATTTATATATCTATTTGAAAAATCACATATGCAAAATAATAATAATAAATCAAACAAGCGAAGCAGTGCGGTATAGCGAAATACTTGAGCCGATAAATTAAATTAAAATGTAATTAATTAATTAATATCTCGGCAATTATTATAAACATTACCGCAGTTTTTTGTAAATTTCATTCATATCATTTTTACATTAGATTTTAAGTGAAATATTTTAACGATCAGGATCACCGAAAATGACAAAATATCGAGTACCCTGAGACAAATATATAAAACATTCATTTGAGAGAAAGAGATGTAATCTGATTATATCACTAAGCAAGACACACGTGTAATTGTAATAAGGTGAAAAGAAACCGCGATTATCAGGCGATCATTTCTTAACCTCGGGTTGCCTAAGGCCAACCTAAGGTAACCTCAGGTTACCACACAGTAAGTCAAATACGTTTTTTCATACAATATGTCAAAGATTAATTGGTGGTTATAGTTGTAGAATTCAATATTAACCGGTTCCTTATTGGTATCGTATTTATTATTATTGGTTCCACTTACTATTTATTTTCATTACAACATTTCTCAAAGGATATAAATAAAAAAAAATCCCGGTGTTAGACGGACACCCATTACTAAAAAACATTATTCATATTTTTATATTTCTTTTAATTTATTATTTCTCGCATGAATAAACTGCAATATATATTTGATATTAAGAATATTTGACAATTAGTTTTTTTTTTTTAATTAGACATGTATTCAGTAAATAGTGGAGCTATGTGGAAATGAAATAATAAAAACGTTCTTCGCCTAAAAAAAATCGAAATAAACTGAGATTCAAATAAAAACATAATTTTTCACAGTAAGTATAAAAATAAAGGGATAGATTGAAAAATAAACAACAATTTTAGCTTAGCGCAGAAAAAAAACTACCTCGGGATATCTTTTTTATTCGAGCAAACTATGAACTTGGGTGTAAGCCACCCGAACGCACTTTAAACCCACCTATCTCATCCCATGCGCAAGGCACTACTAAAACAAAAACACGTCAGTATTTTTACTCGAGATACTGAATGGGAGGGGATATAAGTATGTAGTGAACGTTTAAAAATGTGCCGGGTGTCTTACAACCAGGTTCATTGGAGCCGAGTTAATAAATATATATTTTTGTATTTCAAGTTGATTTTCCGTTCAAATATCCATCGATTCGAAGAAGATTGTCTTTATAATAAAAATATATGAATGTAGGTACTCACATTAATGTTGACATTTCATGTTAAAGGTTAACAATTACATAAATATAAGATATTGATAACACTAAACATAAGTGCTTCTTCTTCTTCGTTTTTTAATGGCCTTTTCATAAACATTAGTGCAAAACAATATATATTGTAACTAGAAACAAAAATATGCACCTACTTAAAAACACTAATCCTTTATAGCACCATGTGACAATTTTATTACAATAGATTTTTAGTGCTTGCAAAATCCAAAATAAACACCAAAGTATTTTTTAAATCAATGATAGTCCATTGCAATTTAAGTATATTTTCTAACAAACAGAGACGATTACACGTTATGTTGGTTTCTAGAAAAATCATTTGAGATTTATTAGCTGTGAAACAAACGGATGCGAATCCGAAATATTTTAAAGACCAAAAAAAATTATACGTATATTGCTTTGTTAAAATAAGAAGCACCATTGTTTAAAAATAATTTGGAATACTTTGATAACACAATATGACACAAATGTCACACTCCAATTTTCTGCCGTTTTTTTATTTTATTATGAAAATGTAATAGTCAGCGCGTTTGCCTACCATTCAAGAGGTCTCGGGTTCGATTCCCGGCATGGTTTGATATGAAATATTTATTAAAAAGGGTGTTTTCACATTAGAATATTTTATAGTCCCTGGACTGGTACCTGAAGCGTAAGACTGATCATCTTAACTTCATGTAACAAAAATGATCAAGATACGCTGAGATTGGTGTACCAATGCAGTGCGCTATGCACCATTAGGTGCGGAAAGGAAACAATGAAATGATTATGAAAATATGGGAAATCTAAAAAATGCCTGTTTCATTATTTGCAGAAAGTAAAACGCTGGTATTTTTTATTTTCAAAAAATAAGTTGAGTTATAAAAGGTTAATAAAAGTATTTACTTATTTATTATACATATGGCCTTAGCCAATTACAACAGTTAGGTACATGAAGAAACATTTGCACGAGAAACTGAAAAAAAAGAACATAAAACCATGTAGGAAAGACAAACAAGGGCAATAAAATAATGATAAATAATACTGATCAATGAATTAGATTATATTTACGAAAAACATAATACATATAATACAATTACATAAATAATATATTGTAACATGGCAACATTTATACCAAGGAGGGATTGTGACAGCCAATCAGAGTGATGGGTGGCCGCCATGTTGCCTGGAACCGAGTCCAGGAAAACGACCATTGGTGGCCTTCACTCTTCATTTCCTTCTCCTTCCCGGATCGACGTAATCGCAGAGCACTGTACATTATTTTGTACCACCGCAGTATTAAGAATAAAACTATTGACATTACCTTGTCTTTGATTGCACTCAACACGATCACCTTTTACAATATTTTACAGCGTAATTATCATTACACGAGGCGGAATTATTCTTCGCAGTATTATTTCTGATCACAAAAGTCTATAATGGTAAAAAAAGTAAAGATGATTGCTGAAACAAATAAAAATAGGACACAAAACGCCGAACGTTCTCAAAGTGGAACGGAAGATCTGCTTATGCCTGTCAATAGTCAATAGTCCGGCTTCTCCTGTATGAGTTTCCACCACCAGATGCTCACACTATAGACAAAAAATTAGAAGGAACATACCTTTTGCAGTTACTATGAGCCTTGTACACAATAAGCAAGGCAAAAAATATGCAACTCCTTTATTAAAAATATAAAAAAAGATCACGAAAGTCCGTTAGAAAATGAAGTCAAGGAAGGCAATTACCCTAGAATTGAGATGCTATTACAACGCGCTTGTAACGTTTTATATTTTACCTACGTCATTGAAAGGCGCAGTTGGCCTTCTAGCCATCTGTGAAACTGGCGTTCCGGGTTCGATTTCCGCCAGCCCCAAAAAAAAAATTAAAGATTTTTTTTCTATTCGTCTGGGTGTTTTAATATACTTCCGTATGCTTTTTTGTTTTAATACAGAGGCTTTGCGGGTCATTCTATTAAGGCATTACAAAAATAATAAATCACCAATATATTATGATGAATAGTAACTAGGTACCAACATACACAAAAATGTCCATCCAAATCATTAATAGTCTTTATTTATTTAGGTATTTATTTTTTATATAATATACAATATTAAGCAATGAAAATAATGTGTCCTCGCTGGGGAAAATCTGTGCTGTGTAAAAAGCAAACAAAATATATAACCATTAGAACAAAAAAATGTTTTCAAATAAATAGATTAAATGTAAAAAATAACCTAAAAATTAATAAAAATACATCTAAAATAATTGGTGAATGTATGTATGTTCACCTGTATTTCATCCCATTGAATAATTAAGTATTTTCCCCACAAAACTAATTAATCTCCTTTGAATAATATTTTCAAATTTACAATAACCCTTTAATAACAAAGTTAAATTATATATCATAAATAATTTAACCTTGTCATTGTAAATCTTGTAATAATATGTAGTAATTCTCTAAAAATGCATTCAGAAAAAACACATTATTCTCAGCCATGCGCACTTTAATATCACAGCCTATTATTATATTAATATTTATTATTACTATTATTTTGATTTTTTTTATTAATAAATTTCATAAATGGTACATGTTTTTTAAAAATTCTATACATATCTACTTTTATACATCTTGTAAAGGTTAAAACTGTAACTCTCCAAAAAAAAAGACTAACACTTGTGCTTGGAAAGTGACTTACACTGTTATAGTTGTTTATTTATTGGAGTTTTTATAATTTTGAATATACAAGTACATGAGAAAAAAACAAAGACATAGGAGATATACACATCAACAGAAAATAATAATACATTTATACTAATTAAAATTCAATGCAGTTTTTACACTTGTTCAAAAAATTTCTTTAGATTTACTTTGAATTTATTAAACATTTGGACAAACTCAAATATTGTAATGAAACCAACTGGTCCAAGAAGAAGTTTAAAAATTGAAAAATTGTTTTCAGGCGTTGCCTAGTATGTGAAATAATTCAGTCAGATGAATCTCTTAACAACAATAAAGGTTTCAGCTCTTTAACTTCATTAAAATCAACAACTGGAAGAATTGAATAAATATGGATGTTAAAACATAGTGAAAACGGTGGATGTTACAGTGTGTAAAGTGGCCACTTAAACCAGGCAATGACAGGCCATAAGCCCTGTAAATGCCCAGACTTCCATATTCCCTTATTTAAGGTATTCTCCATCCCTGTTGTAATTTTTTAATATACCTATTAGTTTTAATATTTTTGTTAATTAGGGAGATTATTGTAATTTTTGATACCTTTGAAAATAAAGTTATTTTGACCATGACTTGTGTGGAATTTAGGGATTTTAATATTATTTTGGTATCCGAGTGACTTATTCATCTCTTATTTTTTCTTCCTTATTAATTTGTACAGTGGAATTTATTTTATAAATATTGTCTACTGTATGAAGTTTAAATAATTTATATGGACTTTCCGTATTGAATGTTGAGGGTTATAAATTCAAACTTTTTGAAAATCGTACCCGTCTGACAGACGATATTTGCAAAAGCGATAAACCAGTTATTAGTCTATCAAATTAAGCGTATCAAAGTGTCAACATGTTATTTATTAATTTTATTTTATAAATGAATCTCATTTAAAAATGTGTCAGGTTATGTTGTTGGAAATGAATCGGCCATTTCTTTTCTAAAGCTTGAAACCACAACAACAAAATAACTCTTGAATACTGAAAAACAAACATAATATAATTGTATTAAGATATTTCAAAGTAAATTATAGATCTTAGTTATTTTGGAGACATTCATCATCATTTGATGCATTGAGCACTTCATCAGTACACCAAATGGAGCGTATCTCAATCAAGCTTTGGATACCAATCCAGGAACAATTTTGCATTGAGGGGATCAAAAAGTCCATGATCCACCGACAGCTGTTATAGAGTCAAGGGGACCCTCTGTCAGCTGCGCATAGAGGAAAGTTTATTCCTAAGCAAGACAAACTCTATGCAGATTAATAAGAGAGAAGAAAGGCGTAAGGACAGTGGTCAATACGTCGTCCCTACTCCTTGGATACCCTCAGTCGCTATGATTTTTTTATTCAAAACAAAAAAAAATGGAAAAACAAAACAAGTATAAAGGTACAAATAATGACTAAAGACTACAGTAAAATAGAAAAATACACAATAAAAAAAATGCAATGTTCCAAAAAAATTTACATTAAATGTATATACATAAGTGCGGAAAAAAAAAACTAAAATATGGGTAAGTAATAAAATTTTAAAAAACTAATTTGCATTTATGGTGTAAAGGAATTACAACAAACCGTTTTAAAAACACGGATATTTACAATGAGAGAACGGCCTAGAATAAAGAAGGACTCACTGGGTAAACAGAGATAGGGGATCCAAAGACCACCCCCCTGAGGGAAGAATAAAACAAGTTATCTTGTTTTCTTTAATAAGTCTTAAAACCAATATTTTACATCCACACTTCTAGAAGTCGAACCTAGGATCTCAAGCATGGTAGGCGAATTCGCCTACCACTACACGAGGCTGATGTTTCCTTACTCGATTTTCTTCTTCAGGGTTTTCAACCTTAGAGTAACCATCGAGTCGAAAACACTCGTCAAGGGTCCTGCTTCTATTTCACATAGAACTGAATTAAAAAATATTTTTAAATGATTCATTATTTGTTAGCTACTGCGGTATATTATCATAATTTTTTTTAACTAAATGTGTGTTTACATACCCATATATGCAATGGCCGATATAATCGATGCAATTCCAATTTGTGTATTCTCTGTGACACAATAAACAATACCAGAGATCAATCCCAACAAGAAAGCAAAGATGGTTATAAATATATTGACAAGCACCCACACATAGAGGAATTTTGGATTATTCTAGAAAAAAAACATTGATGTATTAAATCGAATTAATTCACTTAAAAAATTTATTGAATAATCAAGTGTAAGATCATTGTTATTTCAAATAAATATTTCAACAAATGACAGGTTGAAACATTAACCTGTGTCCGTCTGGGAGTTCATTTTTGCGGACAAAACTGTATATAGGGAGTGAGTTTCTTATTTAAATTTGTTTTGTATTGTTGGAACGATTGCAGAATGTTTGTATACGTTATATCTTTAATCTTTGCAAATTCGACCACACAACCGAATATTGCACGCAACTACACTGGCTCAGTATCAGGCATAGAACAAACATTCACACTTCTTCACACATTTATATCACTTCTTCACAATATTTATAATAATCCCACTTCGCCTGTTTATCTGAGATCGCTCTTCCAACCTCTATCACAACATGGACTATCTCTTCGTTCTAGCAACGAGAGAACCCTTTTAATACTCTTTCTTGCCTCGTCTTTCACAGTTGTAGCTGCTCGATTGTGGAATAATCTACCCAATAATGTTAGAGACGCCGCCGCCCCTTCTTTATTACCTTTTAATCAAGATTGAAATGTCACTATCTAAATATTTGAGTTGTTCTTTTCTTCTTTTTCTTTCTTTGCCATCTCCTCTCCTTTCTTCATAAAACCTGTAGTGTTAATTTTTGTTTTTAATTTTAATTTGATTCAGTATAATTCCTTAGAATATGTCCATGTACTTGTAATTTTCTCAAACTGAACGGTTTGGGTATTTATTTGTGCTTTATTTAGTTAGTTCATACATCTTAAGAACTAATACAAGCTTTTATTAGCATCACTATTTTTTTCAAAATTTCTCAAGAAAATATTTTTTCAAATTGATTTTAAATACTAAATGTTTGACCACAAAGTTAATGCTTTAAATATTAATAATAATTTTAAATAATTCAATTCCTTCTATTTCTTTTATCTCTTGAGGTAACTCATTGTATAGCTTCAATCCCTTGTACAATGAGTTTTGAGATTCTCTTTCGACTCCCACAGTAAATAAAGCAAATCCACCTAATCAATGGAGGCGGATTCTTTTTATAAATTACTTTTTTTCAAAACAATTATCTAATTCCTAATACTATAGGAACACTGTTAAAAAATTAAAAGTCCATAAATATAATGAATCTGGGATGTACCAATTAAATTATAATGATTGCGATTGGAAAAACTAAAAGAAACTTTAATATTAGAGTAAAAGAACACTTAAGATGCTTAAATAATAATGTTTTTTCTGAATTTGCAAATCATTTGATAGAAAATAATCACAACTTCAATAAAGACACTGGATTAAAAGTACTTCATGTTGAAAATAAAATATTAAAATTAGACAACTTAGAAATCTTAGAAATTAAAAAAGCGATTCATAATAAGAAAAAAACAATTAATAACCAAATAAACAATATTTCTTTTAGTTCTCTCTTGTCTAACTTTGAAAATAGTGATATCAAATTACCACCTGTGTAAGGAAAATACGACTCAATTTATTGGGTCCACGTGTAGTATTTAGTGAACATGATAAAAATAAAAAAGGTTGTTTTATTTATTTTATTAGGTAAATATTCATTTATTACTGAAGATTGTTATTTTTATTATTATTGGTTGTAGACAGGCAGCCTTTGCTGATGCGCCTACCTATATCTCGTGTGCTGTTTTTTGTCTGTGTTCTTCTTTCTTCAAAATAGCACCAAAACGGTTTTTGAACTGGTTGACTGAAATGGAATGGACAACTAGGCTTGGCAATTTATTCCAGTCTGAAACTACCCAGCTGGAAAGGAAGTTTTTCTTGGGATCGAGGTGGAATTGGGGACCATAGAGCTTCCAGTTATGACCCAGTTAATTTGTGTTGGGATTTAATTGATACATCCCATGCAGGGGGCAGTCATAGTAATTATTGAGTATATTATAAGTTTCTATTAAGTCCCCTCTCTTCAGTCGTTCTTCCAATAGCTCAATGTCTTTAGTTAAGTAGGGACTCCATACTTGATATCCATACTCTAATAAAGGTCTTACATAGATCTTGTATATAGTAAGAAATAACTCTGGACTGATATTTTAGAATGCCTTTTTAATAAAAAAATAAATTACTTGGCTTTCTTGGCAATAGACGTGATGTGAGCTTCCCATTTTAAATCAATTGATATGATTATGCCGAGATCTTTTTGATACAGGTTTGAGTTGGACACCACCCAACAGATAAGTATTTTTTATTTATTTATTCACACTCTCTATCAAAATACAATTCCATGTTCACTTTGCCCAGCTAACAAGGGTACATACCCCGTTCCAAGCTAGGAAATTACATTTTAATATATTATAATACGAGTAGTTAACAAATTAGTATAGAGCACAGACAAACAAAATATAAAGTTATTCGGATACACATTTTGATTCATATACATACAGACATACACATATATACACACATATATATAAATACACACATACATACACATGTACATACACACACACACGTACATACACCCATGCGCATACACATACATACATTCATAAAAACATAGACAATTTATTTATGCGAAACTTCATGGTTGTCATCTATAAATATATTATATAAGTATAAGTATACATAAGGTTGTTTATGCCTATGTAAAGAATGGTACATTTTTCAGCGTTTAGCGAGATTAGCCAGTTTTTGGTCCATTCATTGATGTGGTTAAAATCCTAAATTAGTTTTCAAGAGTATAGAAGGGTGTCGGGAAACAGTTTGGTGTCATCTGCAAAGATACTCGATTGAGATTTTACAAACTGTTTTGAGATCATCAATGTACAGGATGAAGAGGATCGGGCCAAGGATTGAACCTTGCGGAACACCGCTGAGTACGTTATGTTCGGTAGATAAGTTGTTGCCTATTTTTAGTTGAAAGATACGATTGTTCAATAAAGCTTCAATCCATTTATATGATGTGATAGCGGAGCTAGACACAGGGTTGGTCCGCACAGTAGTAGTACCGATAGAGAATGAAGGCAATGTAGGCAATTATCCAACAAGTAGAAATCCCATACACCCATCAACCTATTAATACACTGATAAGACAATGATGAGGTTTGGATTATATTGTTGTGTTATGTTGTGTTATGGTGTGTTGGAAAGCTACCTAGCGCTAATATGGATATTGTATGGACATAATTACTCTAGTGTGGTGTGTTGTGGCACGCACAATGTAATCCTACCTTTACGTACCTATCTAACTACCGGGTCATTGATTGGGACTTAAATGTAGTTTCTAAGTAAACTTGTAAGAAAATACAATTGTGTGCAATAGTGCAATGGGTTACCTTACAAATCCCAGCGAGAAGAAATATCCCGGACAAACAAGCATATATTCCGATTGCAGCACTTAGGATAACGTCTTTCAAGGAAACCGATTTGTGTTCATTTTTAGCTGTTACAATTTCAACAACAATATCGGAAATACTGCACAGTGGTAATATGATCTAAAATAACAGAGATACTTTAAACATCAAGGCCTCGACTACAATGAAAAGTTAACAGAGTTATCTCCAATTGTCCATAAAGGGAATCTATTTTTACCCTTAATAATAATCGTTTTTCTGATACTCCAGCAGTATTTTCGGTTTATTAAAATCGTCAGTAATATATTAACAGAAAGCTTTTTAGGATCCCTTGCCAAAAAATTCAATTGATAGTTACGCGGTATTGCAGTATCACCATTGACATGTTAGCGTAAGCTTTCATATCTGGCGACGACTTTACAAGAACTTACTATTTGTACCCAACCAATAAAGTATGATCCAGTTTCCAAAGAACACCCACAGCAACATGTTTTGACTGCCGGGAGACGCATCCTATAAACAAAAATTGTCAATTCATAAAAAATCATTTTTTCAAATATTTTATTTGCATTATAAAAACATTAAAAAAAGAAATGGCAAATAATGATACACACGCAATTTAAAAGATAGACATGATTCCTTAATTCATTTTAGTTGTCTAACTCATTACCATAGCCACGACACTGGCTGTCAGTGTTATTATTTATATTTCCTAAAAACGAAAAAACTAAAAATGAAAAGTATAACTAATAATATAATTATTTCATAAATTGGATTATATTTATGAATAAAACAATACACCTATCTGTCAACAATATTTTGAGTGAGTGTCCAAATTTTCGTAGACTAGGACTGGATTCAACCCTATTATATTACAACCATCGACCTTTTATTACAACAAATATGGAGAAAATCTAGGATAAGGGAGTAAGGTAGTCTAGGCATTTACAGGGCTTATGACCTATCATTGGCGGGTTTAAGTAGCCACTTTACACACTGTGTAACATTCACCATTTTGCCTATGTTTAAATCTTCAATTCTTACACCTGTTGACTATTGTGAAGTTAAAGAACTGTGCAAAGTGGCCGCTTGAACCAACCAATGACAGGTCAGACAAATATATGATAGATTTTCTCAAATAATTCAATCAGATGAAGAATGGGAAATATGAAAAAAATAAAAAAACATAATGTGTCTGAATTTAATAACTTCTAATACAGTAAATGAAATTATTTTTTAACATATTTTTTTTATTTTTAAAAATATTTACAAAATAGTCTTAAATTAAAGTCCTGCTAAGTTGCATTCATACAACTCGTCAGCAGGTTCTTATAAATTGCATCGATTATTCACACTTAACCTACATTAACAATAATTTAGCTTGAAAAACATTACATTATCAAAAATTAAAAACTATCACTAATACAAAAAACTATTTTCTTTTGACCATAATTTGAGCAAACGAATTATAATGTAAATTTGTAATATCGATTATAATGTAAATTATAATTGTAATATTGATTATAATGTAAGTTGTAGCAAATTGTTCGAGATTTTTTTACAACTATCTAAACAAATACATTACACTACATAAGCCCTGTTAATGCTTAGACTTCCATATTCCCTTATCTAAGATGTTTTTATTTAATCATAGAATTGAGAATAGTCCAAAAGGAGCGTAGAATCATCGTTGAATACATCAAACATCGGACTGTGTCCAAAAATCCCCCCACTCCACCCCACTTTCACCGCGCGCATGCTTAAAGTCGCCGCACAATGTTGCTAGATCGTGAAAAATTTAACCATAACACAAACGTAAGATAATTATATTTTTTAAAAAGGAATTTGTTAATTTCCCTAAAATCTTATTGTACACACGGAAATATTGATTGGCACAACATAGTAGATAAGTAAATGGTCATTTAATAAGAGTACCCAATTAAATTAATGAACTTTAAACTTAAAAAGTAAAACAAATTTTATTTTGCATAAAATTGATATTTTATGTAATGTTAAATAATATTTGATGTTTTAAAGATAAGGTCGGTCAAATATCCACCACGGCGTTATTTAATCCGAGAGGTCCAATTTTTGTTAGTTCTCTCATTAGATGAGCAAAGTGCTCCACCATAATTGGAAAGTTAAACCAAATTCTCAGATAAATACTGAGGTGCGGGTTTCGAAGAATGTTGTATAAAAGAGAAAGAAATTTAAAGTTTATGCCTTGTCCAAAAGAAAGCCATTTTCATTATTTTCGAGAGAAAGACCTCTACAATTTTTTTCGAATGAAGAGTTCAGTAAAACTTTTTTACAATTTCCTCATTCTTATAAATAATATTTTTTTAATAAGAACATATCAATACAGTCTACCCGATAATTTTAATTTCCCCTTTGTTGAGTAAGCTTTTTGTAATATTGCCTTTTAGAAACAGAACTAATCATTAAAGTTTTACATTTAGATACCTGAGTTTTTGTGTCATAAAAACATTTTTCCTCAAAATGCATTGAGCAAATTGTGCTTCGCTTTGTTGGTTTCCAAAATTCATATCGTCGTACTCTTTGTATTATTTTTATCCACTTTGTTTTCCTTCTTTCATCAGCAGGGAAACAAAAGTTCCATTAAATCAATCAAAACCAATGTTCTCATTAATAAAAAGTAGCGTAAAAAAATCGACTACCCTGGCAACACTAACAAAATGTCCATTTTGTTTTCTTTGACAATTTGACAGGTGGAAAAATGATATTTTCTGTAAGTAATGCATTTGCTACTTTCACATGAAATGTGATCCCATCCTGTTTTTTGTTGATCTCGGCGGCATTTCTTCACTTTTAATCGAAATAACTCGGCATAGTTAAATTCAAATCGGAAATTGCGTACTGAGCGACGTCTACAAAGAAACTAATGGGTCAAAACGTAAAACTACTCGTTTAAGAGTAGTTTAGTCGCATTCTGTTTGATGCGCGTATGCGGTTTCTGGACTGTTCTTAATCTTAATTCTATGACTGTAATATATTAATAGACCTGTATTTCTCGTTGCAGTGTAAAAAGTATTTTCTCTGCAGCGTCAGGTCCCATCACGACGAAAGTCAGTTAGTTAATGAAGGTAAATAATATAATTACCCACTAATTGAAATGTCATATATCACGCTCTTGTAACATGCCTATTCAATAATTATACCTCCATTGTCAACCACTGTAAAAAAATATATGTTATTATTCTGGATCATTTCAGCTTACTTTAGTTATGAGACGTGGGTAGATAAGCTTGAATAGTCAGTTCTGTGCTATTGCCAAAAATTCCTTAAAAATTACCACAATATAATGACTTAATAAAAACAAAATACACGAACACTTTCAAATTAACATAGTTCTAAAACATTGTTACTTACCTAAGTACAATAAATTAGATAGGCAGGTACCCGATTACATTTAATGATTTGTTTATGCATTATATAAAATATAAAAACCTAGTAAATATTATAAGGCAACTTTGGGTATTAAGCGAAAAAAATGTCTTAAGTCATGTCAAAATTCAATTATGAAAGTATAATACACATAATACATTGAAAGCTCTCTCCACAGGAACCAAATGCACCGAATTTATTTTTTAATAATAACATAATAAAATATGCTGACTGACGAAATTCGTCTTTGCATGATTCCATTTATAATTACCATAATGAGAAAGTTTAGAGGCTTTTTATATATTTTATTTGTTAATAGACTATCAAACTAACGCATTTTTTTGTTTTATTTTTATATATCGTATTATCAGTAATCGTATTATCGTAAGTTTTGTATTGTTTAAATGACTCCGCTTGTGACGTTTCAAATAATCTTCCCCTGTTTCTTGGTGAGCTCTGCTGATTGGTCAGTTGACTTACCATTAATCGCAAATCATTGTTATCTCACTCATTTAGAACAAATAATTAAAACGTACCTACCTTGTACAGCCTTTTTACAGAGACAGCGCTCTACAAAACAATTAAGGGCGCACGTGTATTCTCTTTACAAAACAACGTATGTCTTTCACTATTACTGGCATGTTTAATATTGTACCGAACAACCAAAGGAAATAGGGTGGATTCATTAATAATTATTTTTAAAATTATATGCAGGTAAAAACACAAAACAGTACATCACGAGGTCGACTAATCTACACTCGATTTATTTTCACCCGCGAGTAGAAACTTAATAAATGAAACCAAAAAGGAAAATGATGAATATTTGTCCACCTACTTTAATTTTACCGGACCGAGTGCATTGGCGCAATTCGTGTGAAACGAGCCCGTACAGGACAAACGCAATCAGCCATTTTTAGAATAATAATAATATAATGTATCGTCGCTTCCACGGCAAAACCACTTATCAGAAAAATTTGTGAAATTGACTTTTGAATGCAATTATACTAAAACTCATAATTCTACACCAGTAGGCAAAAACTCGTATACGGGGTACCAATAGGAAAGCTTCAATTTGAATTATTAAAAATATGTAGCAGCTTCAATTGTTTATTTTTTTAATATTTTGTGATGTTTTTTCCTTCTCCTGAAAAATGGCAAATAATCTGATAAGTGGTTTTGCCGTGGAAGCGACGATATAAGATGTCAAGAAAACTGCCCGTTTTATCCTATTTTTTTTTCTTATAAAGCAGGTTTTAGTACCTGAAATGTTTTATTTATATTGCAACACCTTGGGTGATCGACTGGACCAAACACAGATCCAGATCGGTGTTGCTGGCAGCGTTGCCAGATCTACCGATTTTCGGGAGCAATCTACCGATCTATTGAATTCGATTGAAATTCTACCGATTTTTATACATTTCCTTGTTTTTTCCACATAGTAAAATTTCAATGCAAATAAAACGAATTCATATTATAATAATTTATTGCTTGTTTGCTCATTTCGATTGCCATCAGTTGCTTATTAAAAAAACTGCTTATCTATCGTACATAAAAGTATACAATGAATGATATATTAATTATGGAATTGGCTAGTATTGTTGAATATAATATGGTAAAATAAATCATGGCATAGAATTTCATGACATTATTGAAAAATGTACATATGTCTATTTTATGAAGTAAAATGTAGAGGGATCACTTTTCACATTGAAAATAGTATAAATGGTTTTATCTTCAGTTAAATATCTATTTAAATTTAGTTGATCATTGTTTAAATAATTTGTTCAGTACTTCAGCAGTAAGCAGTTTTTATTAAGTTTTAAGTTGCACTGAAAGAACTTTAAAAAGTTAATTATTTCTTTGTTTAACAATAAAAATACTATATATTTCGATAAAATTGTGTCATTCATTCAATAAAATAATATTTTGAATTTTAATCTATGTATTTTATAATTATTTTTTATAAGAACCAACTCAAATATTCCTTTTCTTAAATAAATATTTGAGAATTAAATTGAAATATTGTAATTTACATTTTTTTGTAAGAAAAAGAAGACATTATAAATCACTATATTTTGGTGGTTCACTTATTGCAGTCCTTTTGGTTTTCAATTGTTTATTTACCAAGCGTCGCTTTAATTTCGCACAACTGTCAAATTTATTTTTGCCCCCCTCCTCCCCTTCTACCCCCTCTCCAGAATCTACCGAAATGAATCTACCTTTTTTCGCTTGATCGGGTCTGGCAACGCTGGTTGCTGGACTCCCTTCACATATTCAACTTGGCATTTTCAATATATCTTTTGTCTGTGGTCACACTATGTAAATAATAGAAATTTGTAAATTCCAAATTGGTATTATTTTGTATCTATGGCGTGTTGTTGTCTATATAAGTAGTATAAACCAAATAAACTTATAAACGCAGATTATCTAGTACGAAACTACGAATATTGATAACAAATAACAAAAAATAATTTTAATTTCTCGCGTCTTTTGTATTTCTGTTTTTCGTATTAATCCGGAGTTAATACCGTGTATTAAATAATAAATTTACTTGTTGCAAACTTATAGTTCAAACTTTTTTGTGTCGTATTTTCTCCTACAGTTTGCCGTGTTGAGATTCCAAAAATGGTACACAACAGGACTTCTTTACAAAAGTTCAAGTGGTTTGTACAATTTGTATTTAATTCCTACCTATAATATAGTCTTCAAATTGTCATTATGCTATTTTAAAATACAGTTATTATAAATATGCCATGAAATATAATGTCGCAATTTGCTCGAAGTATATTTTTATTACAATTACAAACAGCGCGGTGCTTATTTAAAGGAAATATGAGCGTGTTTAGTGTTGAATTTTATTTTCTCACATTCATCGCCGGTTTGCGACGCGGATGAATAATCAAAAAGTTCCGGGAATAAGCATTACAATTTACATTGACTTGTTTTTCCATTTCGGTAGAAATGGCCATTTAGGTATATTTCAATGGAAATGGCAGAGATTTTAACGGTGGTAACAACAGAACAAACCGACACAATATTTTTTGCACAAATGTTCATCATCATTATCATGCCTTTGTTCGCACCCTGTCTGATGATGTAATGGGTGGTGCATTGGCATATTAAATGCAGCGTATATTGATCATCCATTACATGAAGGTAAGGTGATCAGCCTTAAGCTTCAAGCGCCAGTCCAGGAACATGAAATATCGCAATGTAGAATTTTTAATCAATATTTCATGCCGACCTTCCCAGGAATTGAACCCATGCCCTCAAGCATGGCAGGCGAATGGTCAACCTACGCGGGGGACTCATCTCCACTCGATTTCCTTATTCAGAACACGCTCAATTATATTAGAATATGCTTAAGCAGGTGATCAATTTATTTTATGGTATGACATTTTTTTTCATATTTTTTGTTTCATTTACTAGGAGATCTCGTTCCGATGAAAATGTTCAACAATTAACAAGAGAAAATATATCATAGTTATTTTTTAAATGTTTTCATATTTTAGATTTTATTATGAAATAAAATGATCATTAGAAATTATAACATAATAGATGTTAAATATAAATAATGATATAAATAATTTAATATTTAAAATCAATAACATGAAATATTGTTGTGAAAAATAACTTTCGTGTTAAACGCCGTGAATTGAACTTGAAACCACATCTGCGGTAGCCAAATGCGCTAACCACTACACCACAAGGTGGACATAGAATATATTTAAAAAAAGTAACCATATACATTAAGATATGCATCCAACTAAGTTTTCCCCGTTTTTTAATGTCTCCCTGTTTTATACCTAATAAGTATGTAACTTTTATTTTAGGGTGATATGCCAAATCAAGGATACCTTGTACATCAAACCAAATCTGAAAAATAAGACTTATTTTATTGCTCTTCTGCAAATTGTAAGTACTCATTGCATTTAAATACTGTTCATATTCCAGAGAATGCTTTCCGTCTCATTGCTTTGAGAAATGTATTTTTCTGTAGTCCATTCGCATTTATCGCTTTATCTGTGAATTTGCAACCGTGCGAGTGATTCAAAAGAGCTATCAGAAATGCGTTTCACATACGATACTCGTGTAAGGGACATGTATTCTGAAATAGATAACATGCCTTTTAGCGTGCTTCCCTGTTAAGAGATCAATAGCACTATCCTCAATACAATTTTCGACTCAATGTACTGCATCGTCAAGCCCGCTTTCAATAGAGACGTCCATTTGTTCAGTACTTAAAAGAATATTGGACCCCTGAAGCTAACGAAGTTTAGTACTAAATTCTTTCAAAATGTAATTTTCAAACAGTTTAATCTGTTGCAGTGCCAGATCTAACTGTCTTTTAAAAATTATTTATTGAAAAATTTTCACATGCACAAGTTTATGTTACAATTTTTTTTATTACACTTAAATTTCCACCAAACCACAAACGCAGTTTTTGTGCCGGGATATTATAGTAATATCTAATATAAAAAAAAAATATCAACAAAACAAAAAAAAAATAAAGTCCTTTTTAAATAATTAAATATAAGAAATAATAAACAAATAACGCTGTTTCTGGACGAAAAAAAAAAAATTTACGCATCAAATTTAGAATATTTATTAATTTCACATTTTTTCCTTTCATCGGGCAGTTTTAATTTGCATGGAAGTATCTGCACCTTAGTCCTCTCCCCATACATACAGTCGAACTCGGTTATAACGATCACGGAAAAAGCGAGATCTCAGATGTAACGAGGAAACATTAGTTGACATTTTAGTTCATGGTTTTCTCCATAAAATTATTCACTGTTATAACGAGCTACTTCTCGGACATACTGAACAAAAATATTGTCAAAAATTACACAAAAAATCTTTAATAGTTAAAAACATCATTCTCGAATTAAAAACCTAAGTGATAAAATCCAAACGGTCGGCTAACGTAAAGGATAAATACCGCAGGGCGTTGGGATCCGATTATGTTTATGATAACTATGTAAGTGTCTAAGTATCTAATAGGATTTTTTGCCGACAATATTAAAAATTAACACACATGGTTTTTTAAAAATCCAAGCTTTGTGAACTTAGTAAGTGCCGGTTCGGCACATTGCTACAATTTACAGCTGCTTTTGTAGTTTATGAATGACATGCTTGTTTTGGTGGTTTTTATGGGATTTTTTATGTTCTATGCTTATTTCAATACACAATAAACATTACAAGTGGGTGATGTCAAATGAGTTCTAGACCAGATCAGTCAAAACTTAACCCCTGAATTATAAACATGTCTACTAACAAGAGGAAGTGTCTCTTTTAATTCGTGAAAAAGTGGCAATTATTTGTGAAATCGAACGTGGCGCAAAAAATGTGGAATTGTGTACAAATTTTTTTCTATCTTCATCCACAGTGTCAACATTGTGGAAAAATAAGGATATTTATTTGTCTGCATTTGAAAAGAATATCACGGACACCAAAAAATTTAGAAAGTGCGATCGTACTAATGTTGATGACGCATTGCTCCAATGGTTTTGTACCCGAAAAAACGCAGGATTTTCCCTCAATGTACCATATTCACTTGTTTACTTAGTGACAATGTGCAATAGCGATTGTATAAAAAAAAAACATTTCTCTGGTGTAACCAGTAACGTTTATAACGAGCAAATTCAATCAGTCCCATCTTCCTCGTAATAACCAAGTTCGACTATTTGATTTCCTCTTTTCTGTGAAAAGTCCTTTGACTTTTTTGGCGCGTTTCATATGTTTGGGATATCAGTGTTTTGTAGTTCTGTTACCAAGCGATAATGTATCGTATTTTGTGTATTAAAAATATTACGCATGGGGAATAGATTTTCATAGTCATTTTGAATAATCAAGTTGTTTTTACTTGCTTACATTTTCAGGAATCCCCCTTTTCTACCCTATTTATATATATTTTTAAATGTTAGTCCATAATAGCGCCCCGTCACTTACTAAAAAGTGAAGGGAATATACATGTTTGTAAATTAATATGGGCGACCCCTCGGACATCGTTAGCCGCTTCCATCTTGTGAACACTATAATGTGTGTAAACAGTGCTTTATTTATTTATTTGTTTGTTTATTGTTTAATTTTTATCATGAACACTATACTAACTTACTACTCGCTCAATGTATATTTTTTAGTTAAATCATTGTCATAAACTCTCAAATTATTTAATTATTTAAAACTTATAATTCATAAATTGGATTAAGAATTCCAACTGTCTATGCATTCTGTAGCTGCAAGATATGTTGTAATTCAGCTCTTATTTGTAAACGATTTTGAAAAATAATCAGAAAAAGCAAATTCAATTTTTAAATAATGTAAATTGGAGCTCAGCTTCATACCGTCCATGCGCTCTGCAGCTGAAAGACATGATGTAATCTAGCTTCTATCTGTTATCAAATTAAATTATAATTGGAAACGAGAAACTAGAATCCCAACTATCCATCCATCACGCTTGAAGTGATTTTTACAAAAATGGCACTGTATAAATTATCCACAATAATATAACAATAGTAATATTATTCTCCAGTCCCCTGTATGGAAGTGTCTGGATCTTTGTGTCTACTGAACCTGTGGTAGCCCGGCTCTAATCAGTTGCTATATGTATTTTAAGTACAATACAAGAACTAGCATTGTGAATCGAAGATATATTTTTTTGAGAAGTATTTTTGATAAACAAATTTTAGGTTCAGTTTTAAATCTCGAGAAAGTTCATTTATTGCATATATTTTTTTAATACAGTTGTGAATAGATTTTTTTTGTCACATGAACAATGATATACTTATAATCACCCTAATTTCAACTTTGAGATGACAATCATTGACCCCCATTACATATAGAAATTTCAACAGAGATACTTATAATAGTGTATATAGAAGTCTTATGACTTATCATTGACTGCTTTGTATAATGATATTAATAATGTTTGTATTATTCTTAGATTATAGGATGTATCGATGTGTTTTACTGGCAAATAGTTTTGAATAATACTGAGCCACCAGAGTTCAAGGAACCGAGGTTTACTTTTGAGTTGACAGAGTTCCCGGTTGTTCAACCCATCACGGCGCAGTACACCGCATTTTTACTTGCTGGATTTGTACCTTTGTTTTTCGGCTGCATTCTCCTGATTGCCAATTTAGGGGTAAATATTTTTATTTCTATTAATTACTTATATACAATCTTTGGTTCTTATGGTTGATATAATATGTACTTGCTATTATTTGTATTTTAAATTGTATAATTCACCTCTATACCTATTTTCTATACTGTCCTCCCCATTTAGATTCACTTATTGTTGGCTGTAAATCTTAACATATTTGTTGGGAGAAATTAGGTATTAACATAAGTTGTGAATTAGTCACTAATGTATTCTCATTCATTATTATACCACAAATTAGTCAACAATTCATAGCATCTTAATTGTACACTGCGGAAAGATTGCGAGCAGATTTGACAGTTTTATTTCCTCGATTGAATGCGAACAGAAGGGGTGTTGAAAATGCTCACTTTCGTCCACTTGAATGAGGCTTGTAATCAAATAAATTAATATGTTTAATGTAAAAGCAAACACAATATCTTCTAGAGCAAAAAATTTTCTCTCAAATGACGTATAACCTTTACCATTTTGTTTTAGTTTTGGTGCTCATTTTTAAATTTGAAATAAAAACGGACACAACTTTTGTTAACACCCAATACTTTGTTCAAAAGTTTTAATTAAATAAATACAATGTAACTCTTAATGATATAAAAAATAATATATTTACTACTTTCAATTTAATAAGGTATCAAGCTGTCCATTTTACACTATAGTTTAAGATTTAACTTGCTGAGTTTTATCTGGTGAAATCTAAGGGTTACACTCTTAAGGGAAATCAATGGTAATTTTAGTACCTACTTGGTAGTAATAACATTATTTTACAATTATATTAGTGGTGATGGTGCAGCAAAAAGTGATATAATTTGTATTATATACTTAAGCATTAAATATTTTTTTTAGAAAAGCCCCATATTTCTCCAGCTTTGGATAATTTCCACAATTTTTCAAATAATCAGTTTCACAATATGTTTCCTAACCAAAGCTATATATTTGCTGATTGCCAAAAATATCCACATGGGATTATTGTTCCTGGGAATTACTACATTAGTAAATGGTAAGATTGTCTTTTAATAATGTCGTCTTCTTCATGTTTTTTAAGATTTTTATTTGAAGATTGTCGACTATATTATTTAATTTAAGTATTAAAATAATCTTAGATGTTATAATATTATTTAACCGCTTTTATTCCAATGGGCAAATCAGCGGAATTGTTCCTAGTATATTTTAAAACTTAAGTTCAGATATTTTATGCGGAAAGTACAATTACAAAAAGTTGGGAGGAAGATGCTCTGTTTAAAGATGTATCTCCTGACTTAAAAACTTAAGAGTGGTTCCACCGTAGCCCCTTATTATTGAGAGTGACTGCGGTTACAATAAAATTGCCATGATCAGCCAAACTCCACCATGGAAGGGCACTATTCGAAGATTAAGATTTTAAAAATAAATGTGATTCTATACTAAATCAATAATGATTTACGAAACTTGTTATTTGTTGTTATAATACTTGTTGTTTCATTTTTCAGCTATCATTTATTACATAATTACCATTGTTGCTGACTATCGCCGTGAGATGATACATGACAGTGTGATGCTCTGCACAAATGTTACCATTCCACGCAGTGCAAAATTGGCTGCAATTCGACGCGAAGGAGATGCCATTTTTTAATACCTGATTTTATCGACTGACAACTTATGCCCATGTAAAGGGATATTGGGTAATCAAGAAATTTTGTCTCAATCTTGGGTTTTATCATTTCAAAATTTACATATTTACATCATGAGTCAATACATTTTGAAGTATGTTTATTACAACAAAGATGGAGAACATTCACTAGTGTATGCCACCGCGATTCTTCCGAAATGTGTTCTACTCTAACATTCACTATTCCGCTTATGTTTGAAGATTCATATTTCATTTCTTCCATCCGTTGATTATATTGAAGTAAGGTCTGAAACGTTTATTAATGTGGGTTAGATTCTATCAAATTTTATTACCTAAGAAACCCCAGATTTTTAGTTTAAAAAAAAACGTTTATACTTCTTAGACCAGTTAGTTTAATCAACAATTAAAATATGTTCACAAAAATTAAATATTGAGGTTATGATCATCGAGGCTTCATATTTTGAGTTGAAAATATCTAGAAACACCTTCAAACATAATGTTTGGTCACTGCACGCACTATCTAGCAGTTGAGCATTTTTTTAGCAGAATCTAAAGATTAAACATCATTTGACGCTGTTGTTTTCTCAAAGTAAAATAAAATGAGTGCAAATTGAATTGGCTAAGTAAATGTTAATGTTTGAGTGAACATGTTCTAATCTACGAATTACGCCGATAGAATTCTTAAATATAATATCTTCCGTGGGATTTTAAAATGATAAAATTCATAAACCTCTGAAATGTGTTTGGTTACCTTATATATTAATAGATCTCAATTTATTTAAAACAAGCAAAAGTATTGAACCGTAACAGTATACTTTTTAAATATAACTAATGGATAAGACACTATTTTTACAAACACCAATGTTAATAATTATTTTACTGATATAAAAAGTACCTTAATATTTTGTTCCATTCTACGTATACATGTATAGATTGTATTTTACTTAAATATTTGGGTTCTTTTTCAATCACAGCACTAAAACTTGAAATTTTATTTGTTGTTGATGAGTAACCAATTTGCCTTCCAATAGTGATGATTCAATTAGACTTTTTTAAGTTTTTATGTAAAACTGGCTTTGTAATTAAGTTGAGCAAAGAATATTGTATAGCATCATTCTTAAGGTCATTATAAACTATATATATTGGTGACAAAGTGATTATTTTTTACCTGAAAAAACTTATTACTGACACAATATAGTCGAACTTCCATTATAAACTCATCACTCAAATTTATCAAACTTTGTAATGTAGTTATCTCGGTTAAGTTAAACAGCCATAAATTAAACTTTAGGTATAGAGTGCCATAAGTGGCAACACAGTATGCAGTAAGAGGCAAACGTAGATTATTATTTTAATCCCTGTCTTTTTTGCTTGGGATATGTGTAAAATCTTCTGTTTATTTTTGATAAATAGAAAACAGAAGCTTTTATTTATTTTATATCAGCTATATCAGTCTCTTTCAATCTGTGGGTCCCCCTAGGGTAGGGTTACCATTTCAAAATGAAGTTATACCTGTAGAGGGTGCCTAAAAAACCTGATTTTTGCAAAAAATGCCTGCCTTAGGTGAAAAGCGGGAGGTTCTGAAAAATTAATCGGTAAATTCATTATCATTAAAATGGCTGTCACAGAACAATGCTGGCCGCACACCCATCTAGACCTTAAAATTCGGCAAAAGCCTGTCAGATCTGGGGGTCGTGAAACCTTGCTTGGGGTGGTTGCCGGCACAAGCAAAGCGAAATTAAAAAGTAAGGGATGAAAAATTGCCTTCCTTGAGGGGGTGGGGGGAAGGGGGTCGACAGCTATGTTTCTACTATATTTCTCATGTTTAAAGATCTAGTGCTACCGTTCCCCCTCAGGACCCTTATTTTATTTAATTTTAGCGTCGCTTGTGACTCACCAACCCCCCGAGGGAAGCTAAAGTTGATTCTGGGGTTGGAGGGTCGCCGGCTGTTTTTCTACTGCTGAGGGGTTGCGTGTTCAAAAAGTTAAAAAACATTCAGTTTTATCATCCAGCAATAGGTAACATAAGTAAAATATAGGATACATGTTCAGTAAACAGATTTATTTAAACAGGGTAAATAGACATATCGATTTCGGAATCCTTCATTGTTTCTATTTATTTTTTTAATAACGTCCGGATATACTTTCAATTATTTTTTGAAGATGGTTTCTTCGAACTTCTCTACTATACTTAACCATTTTTTATATATTGTATTTTTAAAAAGACTTAGCGGCGAAAATTCGGAGCGTAAAATAATGGGTATTTCAAAGGAATAAGTGAATTTGTACTTTTCAATGTCAACTTACTATGCTTTATCTAAAATCTCCTTAGAAATGTTACAAATTCAACACGCAATCAAAATGGTCAACAATCAGTACCCCTTGCGGCAGACATGTCAATAATTTGCCGCAACAATTCCTACTCACTGTGGAACTCTATACGTTTCCTTTAGTTTTTATTCAGAGCTAGATATAAAAAAAGAAATTTTCTATTTTTGATTGTCAAAACGTCTGCCATTTAAAAAATTAAATTTTATTTAATAAAATCCATAAAGGTACTTAATTTAAAGACCGGAGATATTTCAATCCACTCGTGGAATTCCAGTGATCAGTTTTATATTGGTTCATATGATAAAGTATGTATTTAAAAATAATTATACCAAAGTAGATATCCCAGTAATTAAAAAAAATGTTTTCAATTGATTGTGCAGGCAAAATTGATTGAGTTGAATGTGAAAAAACAATCTGATAACAATATTACGATGTCCTTATTTTATTTCTAAATTAAACTTCAAACCTCTTTCCAGAATTTAATGTTTTATAAGAAATATGAATTTACTGTATGTGTGAAGGCTTATAGATAGCTAATATTTTGCAGAACTGACTTTTTCCAAAGACAAATACTATCATCTCTTTTCATGTTTAATTTGAATTTTATACCGATATAATATTTACAATAGTATCGATTGTCAAAAATAAATCTCCTAGATTTAGGTTATAATAAAACATTTAGATTAATTACCTTTTTATATATAGGAATTAGTTATACTTACCAAAATAAAAGTTTTATTTTTTTTCATCACTTACATAGATAGGTAGTGAATATTTACAAAGACTTATGTTTAAGAAAAACACTCCCAAAATAAACATTTTATTGTTTTTTTATGAAAATATACATAATATTATGTACATACCATCAAACGAGGTAACTTTTCCAGACAATAGCAAAAATTGTAGCAATCTTAAGAAATTGCTGCAATTAGATATGTCGAAGCCAAATTATATTTATTTTTAAATATTCTGTTGGATTCTGGAGTTAAACCTCTGAGAAAAGTTACTGTGTTTGAAGGTAACTTACGGGTATCTATTATCATTGACATTTATGTAATTAAGAAAGTAAAAAAATACATGTTTTTTTTTTAATCCACCATTGATAATTAAGTTTTATAAAAATTGTCACACGAATAAAAAAAAGACAATAATTATCAAATTAATAATACTAGAAAACAAAATAAAATATAAGCAAAAAAGTATTATTAATTTTAACTTTATAATACATAGCCTTAGCGTTTTAAACCAGTTTATTTATAATAATAATTCTGGATGGCTCAGGGTGCCGACAGAGGATCTCCCTTTTTTTGGAGGGCTGTAATTTTGTAATGGTTCTAGCACGAAAGCTAAGAAAGTGGTTCATTCGAGCGACTGTCTGCACCTTGACCCTACTTTATTTATTTTAGTTCCTTTATCAATTATGCATTCGTATAAGTTTGAATCCTTCATTAGATTATGATTTTATTTAGTATTACAGCTAAAATAGATTAGATAAGTTTTGAAATCAGTTTTCTGCTACATATTCAATTATTAAAATTTATATATACAGGAGTTTTATAATAATTTGAATACTGGTTTAAAACATTTTTTATATGTATCTGATAAATATTTTAAGCATTTTTTTGTCAAAACCAAACTTATAGGTTGATTTACTTATGATATTAATGTATACCTGTTTATTTACATCTAGGGATAACAAATTAATATTATGTATTAATTTGAATAGATTTTGACTTCTGCCTTGTATTGCATCTGAGTGTAGTTTTGTATTACTAATAATATTTTTTATACTCATTCTAGAATAAAATCTTTATACATTCTATGGACTGTGGTTTTATTGTAATATTTATAGTGTAATTTTCCATACAAATAAAATGTTACCGTAGTATACAATATCCAAGTTGTTTAAATGCAGCGCAAGTCCTCTGCTTGACCTACGCATAATCTATGAATGAGGCAGTTCGGTAGTTTTTTTATTTTTATGTATTGGTTTGTCAAAGTTTTGTAATTTTGAAATTCCTCCATTTGTTGTCAGTGTGTTGTCTCAGGACCAACTTGTGGTTGGTTTCCCGGAAACTGGAAATCTATCACAACACAACAATGCTGTATTTTAATTGTTGATTAGCAAGAACTCGTGATGTAGTTACTAATTATCACGTTTTTATAAATAATAAAGAAATATGTTTTTTTCACTGCCTTATCACCGCATAAAAATAATAAATACCTTTATCTAATCATTTCTGACATAAACAATGTGTGAATCATCATGTTTATCGATCAGTCTTTATCAAAAGTGTATAGGAAAGTAAATTTTGGCATCTATGTTTGTATCTGTACTCTGTAGCAAGAATTTTCTCCGTTCATAATATTGCTTCTGTGACTAATACTTCACGAAATGTAAGTAAATACTAAGTATTTCAAGTTATATTTTATAAAGTTTATTATTTTGAATAAGATTGATGATGTAAAAAAGTAGTGAAGAAGAAGCTGTTATTTAAAAAAAAATCAAATCAGGGAAATTTATGGTTCTGTAATAAATTTTTACAAGTAGAATTTAAAATACGTTGTTGAAATATGTGGGTTTTTCTACTAGCTATTCTCAAGCTATATTCTTAAAGTTATTGTCGCAAACAATTCTGAAACTAGGTAGTTAAATTAATGAAGAAGGTTGCGTGTATAATTTTATTTAATTACAACTGCTAACAAGCCAGTTCCGCGGTTGAGCGGGTTTTTCTTTTTATTTGATTTATTTTGAATCTATTCTAATAATAAACAATAAACAAAACTCATCAAATAATGGGATTATGATACAAACTTAGCGTGATTCAAACTATATTTTCACAAGGAATATAATAATATTCATATTTATCAACACAAACTGCTGAACAATTTATAAGTAGTTTTGTAAACTGATAACCTAAAAAATTAAAAAGTTACACTAGGCTAAAAAAATACAGGCTGTTTGTTGCTAAGAAGCAACCAACCAACAATATTTACTGACTCCAAAATTGTTCTTTGTTAGAAAAATGCCCAGTATCTAAATGTGTTATGTATTGAATTGCCTAATTTATTTTTTCAGATAGTATAATCAAAATGGAGAAAATTATGCAGATGAATTTTCCAAAAGTAAAAGAGTGCTGCTGCGGCTTTCCATTAGAAAAAGGAACTTTCATAATTAGCTGGTTGGAAATAGTAAAACATATTATTTTATCTATGTAAATAAGTATTTTATAGTGTAAATAGGTAAATGTGTATACAGGAAGCATTGCAATATTAATACGCATAGACATGGACTGAGCGCCTTAAAAATGATGACACTTAACTCATGCCCAATGTATTTAGTCGTTCTTTGACCGCTAGCCAGGCGTCACGTTTGGAATCCAAACCAAAATCCCTGCTTGTGTCATGAAAGGGAGTAAAAATCTTTCAGAAAAACATTGTAAAAAGGATTGTGTAACTTTTCATTGGTGAACGAGTGATCAACACAGCTTAAAACAATGAATATTCAAATACAAACATTCTTTTTTGTAAATATCAAACTACGGCTTGCGGCGCAATTGCGAAGCTCTTCTTAGTTACAGGGGTGAACTGATTGGAATACGTTTTTAAAATATTATTTTTGCATTGCCTAAAATCCAGTGAAAAGAAATAAATCTTTGGGGTTTCCCTACAATTGCCTTCAATACTTTCATCTCTGACGTTCTGAGTAGTTATTTGGTTTTACTATTTAGTTTTTCTATTTAGTTTTTCTACTTGGTTTTTTGTATTTTTTATTTTCTCTTCTATCTTTCCTCGCCTCTATTGTATACACCATGATCGGTCTGACACACGTTTTGTATATCCGAATTATGTTTCCAATAATCATGTGTTGATTGTACTATACAACATTTCTAGGCATCCAGATGTTTACTAAGTGAGATGGATATGTTCTCATCATCACTATGGCTGCATCATCTGCATGGCATGTGATGTTAATGACCTTATCTCCCTTAGTAGATTCACTACTTTTTTCTATTCTTAAAAGCGTTTTTTTTTATATATTTATTCTGCTTGTGTAAGAAAAGGTTTTTAGGCGTATATATTGTTGTGCTATATTTAGTTATAAAGGTGCTAAACTTTCTTTGATTCTTTGTTGTTCTCAATATGTGTTCTTTTTTAAATGGTAATATTATTTATGTTCCGAATTGAGTTGTTGTAACTCCTGGGAATGTAATTCAACATATTATACTTGTAAAATACTTTGTGTTACATGATTTATAAATAAAAAAATAATAAAAAAATATAAAAAAATAACATCCTGTCTCGTACACACTGTTCTAGTAAGTCAGATTATTACTAAACTAAAAAACTGACAAAAAAGCGAGTAGCAAATCATAAAAATATGTTTTTTTATAGGGAGGAGGGATTTTAATATTTCTGGCTTCAATAGTTTCTGTAATTTTGGAGAATGAAGATGCAAGTCAAGAAACGCAACCACAGACGGGAATTATCGATACTTATATTGTTTTCGGGCTGACACATCTCACTCTCGGTATCCTTCTTCTAATCAGCATTTACCAGAAGTATATTAACTTCGTAAAAGCTTGGATAGTCATTACTACCATTATAATTTTGATTTACGGAGCTGTGTTACTTGGTCAAACTGGTCTCTTGATTTATGAAGGATCAACGGACATGGCAGTTACGATATTGTTTTTTGGAATTCTGGCGATAGGTATGTTTCACGTTGTAATATTGTTACTGTTACTTTACAAATCAATACTATATCATATCAATATTTATTTTTAAAAAAAAAATATTTGCGTTTTTATAATTTACCCAAATATTTAAATTTTGGTGGCCTTTTTCAAAGAGTTGTATAACGCTGATATTAGAAAATGGAAATCAAGTTGGGGTAGAGACCCCTCTGATCCGTGAGTCCGCAACACTAGCCACGGGACCACAACCCGATTTTATTTTTCTAGGCAATGACAAAAGTTTTGAGAGTTTGTACATCAATGGATCAATAGAAGTTCAGTTCTACAAAAGCTTGACCGTTGTCAGTTGGTTCACTTAACTCACAATGGGCTCATATGATGTTTAGTATTTTACTCAATATTATCATTTTTTTTCAGTTATAAACCTATATTTTGTTGTTGTGGTGTCAAGTTTCAGAAGACAGAAAATGGCCGAGGATGAATATAATGCATGAAAGTTCTCTCTTCATCGATGTGTATATTATATTCTAGAATATTTTAAAGTTAATATTATGTAAGTTATTATCAATTATATGTACATGAAAGTGTTAATTAAATTAAATTATTTGTCTGTGATTGTTGTCAGACATGTGAATTTCATTTCCTAGTAATTAAAATACTAAACCATAACAAAAATCCAAACGGTACAATAACTTTATTCATGGTAACAAAAAAATCTTGAAAATAAATTTAATAATAAAGAAATATTTTGGAAAGTTTCTTGCATCATGAAATGCCAAAATTGTTCTGCTTGTCGGAGTAAGAATAACCACATCATGTTAGTTCTGAGTCAGATAAAACAATATAATATATATTATGTACAAAACGTGATGTTAGGGTATTACTTGGAGACCCAGCAAAATCCAAAATCTTAAAGTGAGATTTGAATTTTTTAAAATATTTTTTTGAATAATTATAACATGGTCAGTTCAAAATATGGCTATATTTGTGAGAATATGACTTTAAAATTAATGGGTTTGTTGCAAACCCATGTTTGCAACAAACCCATCAGAGTATTGCAAAGCCATGCACTCTGCCATCAGAGTATTGCAAAGTTGGCTATCTCCAAAATTTATTTCACTTCTGTTTCTCGACATAATCATGATTATTTCATGACAAGTTACAAAAAATATGATCAGGTTACAGCAAAAATTTTATATATAAAAAAAAAGTTGAAGCTACATATTATTGTATCAGTTTTTTATGGTTTGCTCAAAATAAAGAAAGATGGATTTTGCCGGGTTTGCAAATAAAAACCTCAATTAAAATAGTAAGCAGAAATTTTACATATTATGAGGACAAAATGGGTCTTGTTCATGAGAGAAGAAAAAGGAAAAGAAAAACACATTTCTGGTTTTTTAGTAGATATAATTTAAGAATGTGATATCACTGCTGAATTTACTCAAATGACAAATTGAATTTTTTTTTTCGTTGTTTTTCGAGGAGTGGATAAAAATGTAGGTATATACAAAAAATAAAATAAAATTGAAAATTTTATTTATTAAAAATAATAATAATTTATCTTGCATGAATTATAGTATTTTTACTTTGAAATCAATAATTAAAAATAAACATCAAGTTGAATATGATTTCTGAAAAGGTTTCCATCGAGAAGTCATAAAAAGTAGGTACAATTTCCCTGGAAATAAAGACTTAAGTCAACAATAAAAAAATGGTATCACCTCTTAACTTATTTATTCTTCTATCTGTGTGTTTGTGTTAAATTCATTAATAATTAATTCCACATTCTGTTCTGATAATATTTCATTGCGGAAACTTAATGTGACAATTGCAAAATAAAGACTTAAACCTGAAACAAAAAATATAATAGGAAGAAAAATAATAATACATCTAAACAGCTAAGCATTACATTTATTTTAGTTTCCGATATTACAGAGATTGGTGATACTACATACTAAAGAGGCATACATGCTTCTTCTGCTTCTTAGTTTTTTGGCTTTTTCACGTCCCAACCGGGGTTTTCTAGCCAGTGTTGAGTTTTAGATGTTTATTTATTTATTTCAATATATACATGTGTTCGTACTATATGCAAGTTAGTGTGTTAGTATTTAATATTAATACATATGGAACTTAGTACCAACTTAGTACTATTTATAAATAGATATTTATATACAATTTTGAATACATGTTTATTGGGCGGGAACAGGAGAGTTGGAAGTAGGGAATGGGAAGTTGATATCAGACAGGTCGGATAGGAACTCAGGGAACAATAATTTGTGGTGCATAAAAAAAAACATAGTTTAAATCTTGCTCCTCAAGGTGACATTTGCACATGGCAGTGTTCCGGACATGGATTCTGAACAGGTGAGAACTATTACAACAGTGCCCAATGCGTATTCTGCATATTACACATAAGAGTTGAAATTCTGCCCAATTTAATAAGTCTCAAACTTCAAACAAAACGCAAAGCAAATGAAATAATGTATTAGAATATGGGCCTCTTCAAAACTACCAGTTACAAGCTTAGTTTTTTTAATTTATTGAACATCTCGAGTCTTTTTGTTACAAAAAGAGCTTCTATCTTAGAAAACTCTTGCTTAAATCAAGTAATTTCTATTGGCAAAATCTATTTAACAACTCTTACCTAAAAATGGTGCCCGAATCAAGAATTCTCCGATACCAGCAGCAATCAGGCCCTTTGTTATTAAGAAAATGGAGATCACCACAACTTCAGTACCGTAAACGATAAATGTAATTATTCTTATCCAGATGCTAATATTCAAGAATTTTTTGTGTTTCTGTAAAAAATAAATATTGAAAAAAATAGATAATTCAAATTTTGACATTATTATTCCTATCTCGAAGTATAAACAGAGTTGTAAACAACTCTATGGTAAGTTATGATTATTTTAGTTAGGGATACGTTATTATTTTTTCTGATTAATGAATGGATAAAATAATTTAAAAAAATATATTTATATGTTACAAAAATGATCAAGATACGATGCAATTGATGTACCAATGCAGTACCCTATGCACCATTAGGTGTGGAAAGGGAATAAAAAAAAGAAATACACGTATTTTATAATATATTTATTTTGGAAACCAATAGTTGTAAATACATATTTGTAATAAACAACAGATATATGGTATAAACTCGGAACCAATAACAGATTTCCACAAATTTTACAATGTTAGTAAAGAAAATATTATATATTTTTACTTTTACATTGTTTGTATTCTTTTTTTTATACAGAATAATGTTCCCCTACTGGGGTGTCCAGTGCCGAGGGAAACATTTTATAAAATGTAAAACATGCCTTAAATTAGCCATCAATTTAACAAAGTTAACATAAAAATAACAACAAAAAAAACGTAATTAATTATTATTATCAACATAATAAACAATAAAAAAACTAAAATAATCATAAAAAACATAACCAATTTATATAGACCAATAGAACAAATTTCATAAACTGTACACACCTTTTACCTATTTGGCTTGATGTTCATCGATCTGTGTGCAACCCACCTCCACTATCCATTTCTTAATAGCAATTTTATATTATGAGAACTTACTAATTGTCCTTATGGACAATGGAAGTAGATTGTATACTTTAACCGAGTAGTAGGCCAATCCTCTTTGACCAAAGGTTGTATTTATTATTTTATTTTTTTGCAGCCTCAGGGTGGAGTATCTAGTAACTCTTGTATTTATAATGGAAGGTAGAGAATAATGTTTACATGCGTATATATAGTTTATACATATACATACATATTTAAATTTAAAAAAAAATAGATTAGGTTAGGTACCGTACCTATCATATCCGATGGTTTAAAATACAAGACTCTTTTTGAAGCTACTTATTTAGTTTTCCACCATGAGGAACTGCACCCCTTTGGGAAATTTGATACCAAAAATGACTTTTTGCGAGCGGTAAACATTAGAACATTAAATTGTACCACAAAGTTTCTTGAAAATGTAAGAAAAACAGAATAATAAATAAGTATGGTATAAATAATAAATGTAAAATAAATATTAATAAATATTAAAATAAATATTAATATAAATAATAAACTAAGGTATAAATAATAAATAAGTTTGGACAAACTCAATATATTGTTAATAATAAATACTTTAATAAAAATGCACTACTTTGAACGACATCACTGGTTCAACCATGAACCAACCAATGCTATGAGAGCTGTGAAGGATATCCAGTTTGCTTACCTTAAATGAATCAATCAGAAAAACTTACAGAGAAGAACCTTTGAGGTCATACGCGGAGTTTTTTCAGAAATACAAAACATTAAAAAATCATGGCGCTGATAACACGATATATAATTTATATATTTTTTGCCTTAGTTTAATAGTCTATTAACAAATAAAAAAAGCCCTGAACTTTCTCATTGAGTGAAATTTTATATAAATTATTTCATACATAAAATTTGTCAAGTTTCAAGCTTGCCTAGTGATAGACAAATAGGAAAAAAGAGAAATGTAATAATTCGTTCAGATATAATAACTAAGTAGATTGTTCAAATAAAATATAATTATCAAAATGTTACCTACCCTATTGACGCCAATGAGAAGGATAATTCCTTGTGCGTGTAAAGTTAATAGAATAATAACAATGATTACGAATGTGCCATCGTCCATTATATTATTAGTTTCATTAGTAGTTGTCAACATCATTGTCCCCCAAAACAATAATAAAAGCAGAATGGAGCCAATCTGAAAGGTTTACTTGAGCGGGTACTTTAAAATGGTATATTATTTTACTTACTTCTATTTAATAAATTATTTTATTCTTTAAGATAGCCTTAGTTATTTAAACATTTGCTGGCACAGAGACTTGTCAACTTATTCACATTTGCAGATAATAGTGCAAAGAAAACCACATATCGCAGGGTAATTACTGCAACTAGGTAACTTCAAAATCACCATTTGTTAGGTAAGTACCACTAAAAACACATCTTTTTCGCCTCCTCTGTGAATGTTGCAAATAGACAAGTCATGCATTTAAATCATCATAATATGATTTGAATGAATCACGACTTACGTATTTGTAGCATTCATGGAGGAAGATATACAGACATGTGTTTTTAATGGGTAACTCAAAAATGCTGATTTTGAAGTTACCTAGTTATAGTAGTCGGCCTCGTGGTGTAATGGTCAGTGTGTTTGCCTACCATGCAAGAGGTCTCGGGTTCGATTCCTGGTTGATATAAAATATTTATTCAAAAGGGTGTTTTCACACTAGAATATTTCATAGTTCCTGAACTGGTAGGTACCTGGAGTGTGAGACTGATCATCTTACCTTCATGAAACAAAAATGATCAAGGTACGCTGCGATTGGTATACCAATGCAGTGCCCTATGGACCATTAAGTTCAGAAAGGGAATGTGATGTGATGATAAGTTATCATAACTACCCCAAGATATGTTACAGAATGTCTCAATAATTTGTTATGTGAGGTATGATGATCAATGTTATGCCAAATATTTCAATTTATGGACTATGAAAATTGTTTAATCCAACAGTAAATCATCATCATCTCCCTGTCCACACCCAATGGTGTATAGGGCACTGAATTGGTACACCAAATGCAGAGCATATTGATCATATGTTAGTTAAAGGTACAGTGATCAACCTCACACCTCAGGTTCTATGCTTGGTTCTATGCTCAGGAAATATTGCTGTGTAGAACCACTTTTTTATCAATATTAAATGTAGACCTTCTCAGGAATGGAACCTTCTCAAACATGCCAACCACTACCCTACGAAGCGGACTTATATTCAGTTGTTTTCCTTACTCAGGATTTTTATATGAGTGTAGCCATCGAGTCTAAAGCACTCGTCCAGGATTCTGTTAGTATTTCACACACAGAACTGTATTAATCACACAACAGTAAATAATACACAATAATTACACTTACTATTTCCAACCAAGCAATAATTAGGCAGCCCGATTTCAACTTACACCCGCAACAACAAAACATAACTTTAGGTACGGTCATTTCTCTGAAACAAAGATAACATGATTAATTTATTAATGGGTAATAATACAACTGCCTAAAAACGTACATAACTATTTCAATTTCAAACTTAAACAAGACACTTAACTTTGAAATCCTGAGTCCTTAAGTATGCCATAAATATATAAAACCATTAGGATAAGTGCTTATAGTTTTGTTTTTAATTTTGACAACCGTTTCTTTCTTCATTTGATAATAATTTTCCATCTAGTACCAACTCAAAACCTTAATTTTCATAAACATCAGTCAGAGGACGGGTTATAGTTTTTAACTGATTATATAAATATTGATCGATTTGTTTGCGCACCAACTAAATACAAATTAATATGTATCTTTGGGTGATCCCGTGTAAGTTAGATTAATTCCAACGTTTTGGCTATTATTACAGAAGCCATCTTCAGGGTAAACTATCGAAACGAATCCAACTTATACAAGATACATATTGATAAGAGTAAATTTGAAAATCTACACACCTATTCAATACAATTTTTTTAACAAATGAGAGAAACTTCAGAGGCATCAGTGATTCCTGATTGTGTCACTGTTCATTCATATTCATCATTGCATTTTTTCATAATTTGTGAACTTTTGTGCAAATTTATCGGGTGTTAACATACGTCGTGTCTGTTTTTTTCCAAATTTAAAAATGAACACCAAAAGTAAACAAAAATGGTAAAGGTTATATGTCATTCGAAAGAAAATTTTCTGCTCTACAAGATATTCTGTTTGCTTTTATGTTATGTATATTATTTTAATTGATTACGAACCTTCAAAATGGAATGTCAAGTAGACAAAAGCAAGCATTTTTGGCACCTCTTTCTGTTCGCGTACAATCTAAGGAGTAAAGCTGCTTGCGATATTTGCGCAGTGTACGGCGAAAATGCTGGAAATTATTGACTTATGTGTTTTAAAATAATGAAGGAGAATGCATTATTTACTAATGAGTTTTTTTTGCCTAGTCCTCTCGTTCTCTTAAATCCAAAAAAAAATCACACAACTTATGTTAACACCATATTAAGTTTATGATAAATTGAGTAAATGTTTTTGGAAAAAAGACACCTAAAAATAATTATTATTTATAATAAAATATAAACTATTTGGTGGTGGAGTTAGTTTCAACAGGAGTATAAAATGTAAAAAAATAATAATTACCTGGAAAACAGTTAGTAATTCTTTTCTTCTGGACTATTTTTGTAATTTTGGTCACTTCACTTTGAAGTCCATTCAGCACTCAAATGCCTTTGTTTAAATAAATATACATTATTTCTAAAACCTAATTAAATATTCAATGTATTCTAAAAGGATACGCGTGACTAGGGTTTTATTATATTATCTACTTCATGAATTTGATATTTTTTTTTTTTAATAAATTTTACTGACAGCTGGTGAAAGTTTTAATTCACTCCATCACTGTATAACCCACTGAAATATTGTTCCTTGAATAAGCCACTATTGCAACAATAATATGAACTAACTTGAAAAAGCATAAATTAATCATACTTAATATTAATCTACATACCATTTTGGAATGCAATTATTACATACTAATATAAAGTCAAACAATGTTATGTTTAGTTATGTTATGATATATTTGAACAATATATATAAATATAAAATCATCCTTCTTAAGATGGAATGCCTAAAAAAAAACCATATAAATATATTTCTGTGGTACAGCTGGTTACATGTTACAACAGCTCACTAAAGAGTCCTTAATTAATTGTTTATATTTACTAATATTGGAAACACGATCAAACGAGGCCACTTGCACCTCCTGAGAAATATTTACTGGTTCATTTTGTACAACGTTCAGTTTGTCAATAATTTCCTTGCGGTAACTTAATATGACAACTATGCAGTATAAGTTTAAACCTAAAACATAAGACATTTTAAAGCTAAATATTTCAAGTAACTACATATTGTTGTTGGTAAATTTCACAGAAATTATTACGGAGAATAATATTCCAGCGCCCTCCAACATACCCGTCAGAATAGTTGTTCCAATTCATGAAGATGCTGGATATGAGACAACTATAACTAATAGAAGCACTTACACACTTCTAGTCGAACAATAAGGAGAGGTCTTAGCAAAATGTCCGTACGAAGTTTTCCCAGAGCACGAATTATGTCATACCCAAAACCCGTACGACTTTTGCTCTAAGACATCTATCTTTTGTCGCACCGACAGTGTTCAATATTTTGAAAGAGCGTATTAAGCTCTCAAGAACAAAAACTATTTTCAAGAGAGGAGTTAAGGACGGGATTTTCCTTAGTGGGAGGGATTTGAGTTAGAAACTCCTTGATGATTTTCCAAATGTTTGAGTTTACTGTTTACTATTATGTTTTTTCTATGTATGTTTTTTTCTATGTATGTTTTTTTGAATTATTTTTTGTGTTTCTGATCCTATAACTGTGGTGATAAACTCATGTGTCTGTTTCAACTAATTGCTCGTTCCATGTTAACACAAGACTTTTAGTCCCATGGAATTGGGACTTAAATAATATGTACCTAATAAACTACATGTAAGTAAGTAAATCCCTAAGTCGCAATTTAGCGGTGTATATATATATATCATACAATTTTTACAAAATAAGCATCACTTTAGATGTATGTAAATAAATAAATAAATCCCAGTCACAATTCAGCAGTGCATATAAATCTATAATATTTTTACAAAATAAGTCACTTTGGTTTGTTACCATTTTTCTTACCTAAAATTATGTTCTCAATTATGATTCCACAAATGCCAAGAGCAGTAGTTCCACTTTCAATGAGGAAAATAGAACCTCCAATAATCAATGAATAAGATAAAGAAATTCCAATTATTCTGGCTATAATACAAATTTTCAAAATATTTGTTTTTTTCTGTGAAAATACATAAATTTGATTAAAAAAAGTAATATATTTGATACCTATTAAAGAAGATATGTAATTAGTTGAACAGTGTAGATATATTAAAAAATAAGATGAGTTGATTTTTGGAATTCTGTTTTTTTATATAAATAAAAAAATCCCCTGTAAGTCGATTGGAATTAAATGTGAACTTCAGCGAGTCTTATATGGCTCAGGAGCCAAGACATTATGAATAATATAATATACAAAAGCTGTACTAAAGTACATGTTATTTTTATTTTTAAAAAAAACATGAAATATTTACCCCTATGACACCAACAAGAAGTAAAATTCCCAAAACAATGTATATAAATCCATTCAATATAAATATTTCGGCATATTCATCAAACTGTTTTAAATAATCATAAATTTTCATGGTCAGCGACACCCAAAATAGTATTATGTAGAAAATAGAAATAACCTGAAATATGTAAAAGAAAAATCCCGAATTGTTTTGAAATAATTGTGTTACAGTCAAAATGAATTATTTTGTATAGCGAGAGAACTAAAAATCATGCATTATGTAGTTGCTTTCCTAGGGTTTATTTTTGTCAATTCGCTTTAACCCCAAATATCTTTGCGTTTTGTTTTTGTCACATAACCACTTATATCTTCAATGATTTATATTAATATTTGCTTCTTACTATTTCTAACCAACCAATCATAAGGCAACCAATTTCCAATTTAAATCCACAGCAGCAATACTTTATATTCGGCAGAGCCATTTTTCTGAAATGTGAGTAAAATTATTCATTAATGAATAGTGCTTTTAGCTAAAAGTACTTCAGAATGTTCATATAAATTATATTACTAATATTTATTTATTCATATTTTTTCCATTATAAACTATAATTAATAATAAAAATAATGTGACCTAACTGGGGTTACCCATACCGAGGACGCTTAACAATATACATATAAAAAATATTTTTACATTTGAAAATAAACAAAGAAGACTAACTTAATAAAAAGAGATAATTAACAAAGTATTTTTTTAATGTTTATAATCAATTTATTTATATCTATATTATTTATATTACAAAACGCAAAATGAAAGAACAAAAACATAAAATAAGCTATACATTTGTGAAGCAGTTGATTCAATATTGGTTTGGGGGAATGAGACAATCCATTTTATTTCTACCCAGCTCCACTATCCATTTTTTATAGCCCTTTTGAATATTTTCTAGTAGCTAATTGTTTTAATAGATAGTGGAAGTAGGTAATAGATTTTAATTGAGTAATACTCAAAATCCCTTGGTCCGAAAGTGGTATTAGTTTGTTTTTGTTTAAGTTGTCTTTGTGTTGAGGATCTAGTGATTATATTATTTGTATGTGATGGATTTATTTATTTATTTATTAACGGACATTGTCCATGTATACAATTTATAAGGTTTAAATATTACAATAAAAGAGTAGTTTAAAACATTAAAAGAAAAAAGAAAGAAGCATTGACATTGTAGGGGTTATGTCTTTCAATTGAGTAAGAATAGTTTTTGAATCTGTAAGGAGTATTGTATTGGCGTATAATTCCTTTGGTGTCATAAGTTGTGATTTGTGGAATATTTTATGGAATAATTATTATTCTTTATACAGTTTAAAACGTCGTTGCTTTATTTTAGTACAATTAATTGAATACATATTATTGGATGGTAGGCCCGACTTTTTATATATATATATATATATATATACATTTTTTATAGTTTCTATTTATAATCATTTAACCTATTTATAATAATGTTTGTATTCTAAATATAAAAAATGAATAAAATATCAAAATAAATTCACTCTAGCATATTGCGATTGTGTATTGGAATTATGTAGATAAGTATTTACAACAAAAAAAAACTTGACACATTCTTTATTTTTACCTTTCTGCTGTCTGTAACATTTGGTATTATAAAATAAACATAATCACATTTATATAAATTGATTTAAAAATGTTTGTAACCATTATTAAGCAGAAGTCTGTCAAAATGTTTTTTTACTGAGTAACAATGGTAACTATGAAGTTAAATAATCATATTTAAAATATACATGTAGGTAGGTACTTAAGTGTAAAATGTGAATCCACTTACATAAAAGTGTAGTGGTTCAGATGTTAGATTTGTCCTAGACGAGTAAATGACATTATTGATTTCGACCTCAGAGTAATAATGCGCAAAGCTATAGAGGAGCCCAAACGTGGGAAAATCATTCTATGACTATTGGGTATTAAGTTAGCTACAGTTCGCGGCAAAACAATGGGCCGTACTCAGGCCGAGAATTGCCAAATGGATATTAATTTGCATTGTAAATACTTTCAAATATGTACCTGTCTATTTATTATTGCAGGGTTATTCCAATTTATTTTTCTATAATTCGCCTATAAAAAACTGAAAATACATGTGTGTGTTTATTTTTTTATTTTTTTAATCATTTCATTCACAATATACTTATGTTACATTTATTGAGACATAAATCCCAGCTCCATGGATCCAAAGTCCGATGCGGAGTTTGTTTGTTTGTCCGTCACATCTCCGAAACGGCGAGTCGTAGCGACCTGAAATTCGGAAATGTCATTTAAGATGCGATTTCAAGGTTAACGTTGCTATTTTCGAGTAAAAATTGAATCGACCTCTACTCTAAACTTTATATGGATGCCTAGTGCGGCCCCGCCATATTGCCCGTAATCAACTGTCATTATCAACAGTAAACATACTTCAATTCACAAATTGATCTCCTAAATTAAGAAAAAAATGTATCTGAAGTAAATATGTTGATATAAGAAAAGTTTTTAAGCAACTTAATACACGTGTCGGGACAATAAATGCCAAAAATCAATGTAAATCATGAAAAAATATTTGGAATCAATTTCCTGTGAAAACTGACTCCTTTAACACATTTGACGCTCCTAATAATATATAACATATCGAGTCTTATATCCCACGTACACTCGTGTTTCACCACAGCCACACAAGAAACGGATCTATTCTTTGAATAATTTTTAGAAACGACATTTTGTTTAATAAGTGCGCAGGTTTTCACGGTCACTGTTATAGAAATGCATAATTTTCGGTAATTCCGTAAACACAGTTTACTCTGAAGATGGCTCCTGCAATGGTAGTCGAAACGTCGGAATGAATCCAACGTACACGGGATCACCAAAAAAAGATATATATTTAATTTTTTGTTTATTTGTCATTAAATAAATACCTACGTAAAACCAAAAATATTATGTTATTGACAAAAAAGTATTTAATTTAGTTATATTTAATATTCTAATTATAACAATGTATATATTGAAAAAATAATGCTTATAATAAATTTGTTATAATATTATTTAACCGCATACCATGAATCACTGGTACATGCACTTCGGTTTCCTGTGCTCCCGATAAAACAGAAAATTATCACAATTTAATGTCAACTTATTTCAGTTTAAAGCGCCAATTGTAAATGAATTATGCAAATTTGTTTTAGTTAGTTAGTGAGAAATTACCTTTGAATAACGTATTTTTTGTCCTGAGATCGATTTTCCACGTATTCATCTCATTTTACGATCATGCCAATCCCACTAATTGATAATTTTTTTGGTGGATATTCTTTGAAACTTGGTTCAATAGTTGCTTGTGTTTTTGAATTGGTGAGTTTTAAGTACAACTATTATCTTTATTTTTGTATTTACATTATAATTGACATTATGGAGAGTGAGTCCAATATTTATGATAATTTTTATTCCGAAAAATCTATCTGTAGGTAAAAAATTATTCCTAAAAGGGTTAAATCAGTACCTGTCTATACAAGTTATTCAAAACATTATTTAGGATTATGTATATAACACGCTCGTTAGTTTTGAGTTAAATATTTATTGTATTTCAGTTTTGGGCCATTGTTGCAATAACCATTTGTGCAAGATCACTCGATCACCAGGGAAAATTTTACACGCAAGTTCAGACTGGAATTTTTACATGTTTTATTGTTTTTGGAATAATTCATGGTCTTTTTACTCTAATGCTTGCAATTGGGATACGATTTGTGAGTGTACACATTATACATTATTTTATTTGTTTAAAACATGCACTATAATACAATAAAAGTTCACAAAATACATTATTAGTTAAAAGACTAATTAATTTGGCTTGTTGGTTAAATGAAAAACAACTAAAGTCATATGTGTATTCTTAAAACATAATTTCGAAAATTATTATTAGTGAAAAACGTCCCAAGTATATAATTTATTATATAAAATAGTACTTTTTTATACTGCGCCCTTTTGACAAAAGTTAATTTACTACTCGTACATGAAAAATACGCTAAGCCACAGTATTTGCAATAAGGAATTTTAGTGGTTTAAAAAAGGAAAAATTGTTAATATAGTATCAATTTTTTTTAAAGGAATAACCCGCTAAGCCTCTATTTTAAGGCTTGTCAGCAGGTGGGATAGAGGGGATATGGAAGAAGGTAATGAAAAATACACCACAACACCCAGACCAATTGAGAAAAAAATCTTTCTTGGATTTTTTTCTTGCAACTGGCGGGAATCGAACCCGCGACGCCAGTTTCACAAATAGCCGTCTAACCAACTGCGCCACGGCGCCTGCCTTTAAGCCAATTTTAAAAATATTTTCATGCATCGTATTATCATCGTTATAATTTTTTAAAATATCGTTATTTTGGAATTAAACTGACGTTATGGTGAGTTTTTTTGACATTTAAAAGGAGTATCCGTTAAAACCAGTAAACGTTGAAAAACGTGGCTACCCGGAAACCAGAAATCTATCACAACACATAACAAGGCAATAAATAATTGATTTGTTTATTCAGCTGAATCTGCGACGTTTCAAATTAGTTAGTTTTAATTATTTTTTTCATACAGTTTTGATAATCTTCGCCAGACGATTAAATGCTTTTTGTACTGCATGTAAGAAATTTTTTTTACATCAAATTTACCGTAGCACTGAACTTCTTCTTTGGGACTGGTAAATAAATGTAACTTTTCTTTTATTAATTTCCTACATTCATCTTCACAATAAAAAAATAGTCTACTCATATTATTTTGCTCGCAACAACTTCATACAGCAATCGATTCCAGGGGAGATGACTGTTCTAAGGAACTGATTTGTTGCGGAAAAATACCTTTTAGGTATGTTTCAAGAATACGATTCTCAAAAATACAAAAAAAGAGAGAAAAAAGGATGTTGTACGCATTTAGATATAATATATAGAGATAACACTTCATATAAATCCGAGCTAAAAAGTCGTCCCCAAAAGAAAGGAATGACCAGCGGTGGTATTGTCACGTCATATCACGTCGACTTTGACAAGAAAAACAAGTACAGTAAAAAGCAAGGACTGTTTACATCGGTCTACTGTAAGTTCTATTCAGTGTGTCGCTCCCTTCCGCATACGCGTCACCTTTGTTTGACGTTTCAATATACGCCCGACTATCTGACCAGGACAGAGACAAGAGATAGCTGGTAACATGTTAATAAAACGTTTCTTAACATTAAAATAGCTATTTTAAACGAGTATTGATTAAGATATTAACATTACTTACCAGTGAAAGGTTATACCATCGCTTTTCCAGATCGATTTGTGCAGTATCTTAGCGTACATATGGGCATTTTAGTAATTGCGAGGAGAAAAGTAGCCGGTGAACGCTCGCAACTGACTAAAGTCCGTTCTATCAAACATATGCCAGTTAACCGCAGATTGAGGGAACATATTTCGAACGCTCATGTTTGCTCTAGCATACCTCAATGGTTGTACGTACAAAAAAAACTATATTTAAGTTTGTGAAAGGGAATTATAAAAAAAATATAAAAATTAACGTGATTCAATGGAATCTTACAATATTATTTAGAATAAAATATTTCTCATTTCCTTCACTAATTAACGTAGTTATGCCGAAAGCAGCCAGCCATAAAAAAAATATCCTGAAACTTTTGTGAAAAGAGTGAATAATCAAATGTACACACATTTTCATAACTCTTCCATCTGTTGACTTTTGTGAAGTAAAAGAGCTGAAGTCAACAGATAGAAGAGTCATGGAAATGTGGATGTTCAAACATAGGCATAATGGTGAATGTTACACAGTGTGTGAAGTGGCCACTTAAACCAGCCCATGACATGTCATAAGCCCTGTAAATGGCTTGACTTCCATATTCTCTGTTGCAACAAATTTAAATATGAATAACTCCCTTGGGAGAAAATCCAGCCAGTCTGCAAGCATTTGGACATATTTAAAACATTGTTGAATGAAAACATTTGTCTTTTTTATATTTCAAACAAGAATCAACTATATATTTGACCAGTTTTAATGATTTTTCTGGTGTTTTTGGTGATTTTGCAAATTGAGTAATGCCGTCTCAAGAACATTTTAGAATTAGTAATATGGAAGTCTAGGCATTTACAAGGCTTATGACCTGTCATTGGCTGGTTTAAAAGTTTCTATATAACCTTCTCTAAAATATTATTAATCTCTGTTTTAATATAATATTAACAGCGCCCCAGGGAGTTAAATGCAGTCCTAGTCTACACAAATTTGGATACATTTTAAATATTGCTGTTTTTGTGTTCGAAACTATTTTCAGAAAGCGATTATAAGAGTTTTTTTAATGAAAGCGATCTGGCTGCTTTTTGCAGAACATAGAATTGACCTCACTGCACCCGATAACACCAATATCGAATGTTTTTTAAATTGTGGACTGCCTGCTTTCTGCATAACTACGTTAATTTGTAATTCCATTTAGTGTGAAAAATAACATCTTAAACAATTATTGCGTATACAGATAACTTAGAAATAAGAAAAATAAATTTTAATTTATGGTTATGATTTCAGGAAAATGAAAAAATAATTGAAGTTTGGATTTGGTTTTCCGTTATTGGATATACATTTTATATTCTTCTTGCTTGTGTTACAATATGGATGTTATTTATATCCAAATCATTTACCACTTTATTTCTTACTTTTTGTGCCGCAACTTTTTATTTTGGTTTGTATGTTTTTAGTTTTTTTATTTAAAAAAATAAATATATGTTTGGACCGAATATACAGGGGTAGGCGCTCGAAGTGTTACCAACTTCACGCTGCTGTAGCAACCAAACGGCTAATGACAGTGCGCTCATGTTATGACACGTGTCAGTCAATATTGTTAATAATTGTACCGAAGCATATCGTTTTACGTCACAGTTGAAAAAAGTTATCTAAATGGAATTCAAACTTAACATTGTAGTGTTATTGCTCTGTATTTGGCTGAAAATCGCAACCAACAATTATTAATGAGGTACGTCATTTACATGTGAACAAAATGTTTGGACCGTTTCACATTACAATGATACTGGTAGCATACAAAAACGCTATGGAGGTGGACATCCAAAAACAGCAACATCGACAGAAATGGTTCGAAAGGTGAAGGCCAGAATTCAAGGTAATCCACGACAAAGCGCAGTTCGGTTGGCGGAAAATCTCAATGCGTCTACTTGTAGCATGGGACTCGTATTAAAAAAAATGAAGTACGATTGAAGCCCTACAAAATAAAAAAAGTGCAAGATTTAACGCACTTTTGGACAAAAGGCAACACGCCTAGCAAAAGCAAAGGTGTTAAAACACTCGCACGTTGGTGGTGACCTAGAAAAATTGGTCTTTTCCGATGAAAAAAATGTTATGGTTCAGCAATATGTAAACAAACAAATCGACCATGCATGGTTAGGTTAGGTTAGGTTAGGTTAGAGTGCAAATTAAAAGACAACTTGGACCAGCGAATTGTTCTGCGAAAACAAGCGCCTGCATCAGTGATGGTTTGGGTCGCGGTAACTGCCACAGGACGCTCACCACTCGTTTTCATTGAACAGGGCGTAAAGGTAAATCAGCAAATCTACCGCGAAAAGATTTTAAATGATGCGTTGTTACCTTGGGCACGTAAAAAAATCAGTAGAAACCATTGGACCTTTCAACAAGACTCGGCACAATCCCATAAAGCACGTGAAACCCAACGTTTTTTACAAAAAAGTTCCCAGCTTCATTTCATCACGACAGTGGCCTCTAATTCCCCGGACTTAAACCCAATGGACTTTTCCATCGAGTCCATTCTAGAGGCTAAAGTATCAGCTAAAAAATATGAGATAGTCGACGCCTTAAAGATTGCTCTTCGCCGAGAATGAGACAAATTACCATCAGCCCACATTCGTGCAGCGTGTGAAGCTTTCCTGGACGGACTCGATGCTTTTATCTGCGCTAAAGGTGGCTACATCGAACAATAACATTTTTTTTTAAATCTAAATATTTTGACGAAACACGGAAGGTTTTAAATAAAAAATTGACAAAATTACAGAATTTTTTATCGTTAACTCTTCGAGTGCCGACCCCTGACTAACCCAAGTATCAAATGATATAGTTTTGTATTTATCAAGTTGTGACATAAAGTGACAAAAAATCATTAAACTGCTCTGATGTTAAATTGAAAAAAAAACACATGCGCCGTTGTTCTACTATCATGACGATTTGATGTTATAAGAACAAGGTTTTCAATTGTATTAAAATATTTTACATGTTTTTTTTCTTTCAGGTTTTCATATGTATTTTACTCTAATAGTTCACAGCTATCAAATGGACTTAAAGTGGGGGAAGCTTGAACAAATGACATAAAAACATCATATACCAAACATTTGACATTTGTGCCTACATCGTTAAAATTTTATTTTTATACAGTATACGCGATAAAATAATATTATATGCCCCATGAGACATCTTGAAACATTATCTATCCATAAAAGATATTCTCCGGTTTATTTATTTATTGAATGCTAGTCATAATGTTGCAAGACTTCTTGCTTACATGGTGGCCAGACTCGAGGCAAAAAAATGTGATTATAGAACATCCTTAGTTCTCCAAAATAAAAGCCAATCATGTTTATCAAATTATTTACCATTCGCCGAAACTTAAAACAATTTTTTTTTAAATAATTTTTTGTATCAAATTCAATATCATTCATTCAATAATATTCAAATATCAACTTCGTAATTTCTTTAAGAAAGAACTGCTGCTTGTATTATGTTAGTTTTGTTTCTTGTATTGCTGGTGCACGACGGAGTTTTAGCCCCAACTCTTGAAATTGTATGGAAGTGAAACACTGAACTGGTAGAGGAAGGATGAAAGCAGAGTGAAAGTGGTAGAAATGCGATCTATTAGACGAATGTGTGGTAAATCAATGTAAGATAGGGTTACAAATTATGAAATCAGGCGAGAGTACAAATCTGAATCAGGTATAATTGATAAGATTAAAAAGGGTCTTTGAGATGGTTTTATTATGTAGAACGAATGGATGACGAAAGAATGATGAAACAGATATATGTGGCGAGAAAGCACGGTAACGCACGACGACGACCAAGGAAGATGTGACATTATCAAATAAACCCAAATCTCAAGTCTGGGCATGTCAAATGCAGACAGGACAGAAGAGCATGTATGACAAATGTATAAATGCGGAAGAAGCTAGTAGTAGCATTGCCAAAAAAATGTTATGTCAAAAATCGGAATAATCGGCGTGCGTGCATGAGAAATTGGATAAATGTAGAGGAAGCAAGATCTGCATGTAACAATATAATGATATGGCATTCTATCCTCTCCGCTTACTCTTACGGAGCAACGGCGTGGTGGTTTGGTTTGTAGTTGTTTACTCTTTCACCATCATTAATTAATTTGTTTAAATGCCTCTTTAACCATCGAGTTTATGAAATAATAACGCGTGTTTTATATTCTTCTTTTCCACATCCGCTCCTAGGTGGAGTGTGTGGACTAATGTCCAATTCCTGATGCCCGGTGATCCAGACGCCTCCAGGAGACCCTATCGTCAGACAACACTCTCACCTCCTCCCACGTCAATTCCGATATCTTTAGTTCCGCCGGCTTTCTAAGACGGCGGGAACCAGTAGGTGTGAAAAATAAACAACTTGGGTGTAGGTTCTTCCGAAGCAATTTTATCTAATATTAAAATAATCGATAGGCTTTTCCGACATGCTTGTAGAATAAGGAACACTATTTTCAACTTCTGAAAAAAATGGAAAACACTTTCGTCATCCAAGAGAATGAATTTTTTTTATAATCAGATAATGTGTTAGACACTTTATTATTATTAAAAAAAACGGAATATTTATCCACAAATATGTTTTATTGGTAACCATAGCGAAATAAAGGAATAAACGGTTAAAAAGTCTCCCTCAATAATCGTAAACATTTTTCTTAAAATAATTGACCTGTATTTTACAGTTTTAAGGTTGTTCTATCACTACATTTTTTTAACCTCCAGTGTCTGGCATGACAAATTTTGTGCGTTTGGATTTTTTTTAAACTTGATGTTCAGTTATAAACTTAGTCGAACAATGAGGAAATGTATCAGCAAAATATCCGTACAAGGTTTTCCCAGAGCACGAATTATGTCATACCCTAAACCCATACGGCTTTTGCACAGAGACATCTCTTAAGCGTATTAAACTCTCGAGGACAAAAGCTATTTTCAAGAGTGGACTTAAGGACTGGATTTTCCTTAGTGGGAGGGATTTTAGTGGGAAACTCCATGATGATCTTCCAAATGTTTGAGTTTACTGTTTACCATATTGATGTGCCACATTTATGTTTTTTTGAATTATTTTTTGTGTTTCTGATTCTATATTTGTGGTGATATAGTCATGTGTCTGTGTCAACTAATTGCTCGTCCCATCTCAACACAGGACTTTTAGTCCCATGGTGTTGGGACTTATGTCTCAAATAATGTGCAATAAACTGATGTATGTAAATAAATACATAAAAAACAAAAATATATCCATTATTAAAGTAATAATATTTTATGTTTTTTGATTTATTTTTTTTGTTTTTTTTTCACAGAGATAAAACAGAGTATTAAAAAAAATAAGCATAATTACATAGCAATTAAAAGACATTAATAGTAAACACACATTAATAGTAAAAATAGTAAACAAAAAAATCCCACAAAGGCATGGCCTGTTCGTGGGTATATAAGAAAATGTGAATGAAATTTTGCTCCTATAATAAATAAAGGAGAGTTATAATATTTTTGTGTAACATTAGAAAGAAAAAATAAAATATTCTGTAAAAGATAATATGGTATTTTTTTTTAGTAATTAAAAAAGGAAATAAAAAATATTAAAAAAAAAACACAAAAATATTCCTTATCATTAAAGGGCAACAAAATATATCATTGAAAAAAAGAGTTCATATCTTAAGTTTCAATCCAGGATAGTGCATGTTTTTTTAAAGAAGGAAAATTTTGAAAGCTTGGAATTAACGAAATATTGATCATATGCTTTCAAATTTGTGTTATTGAAACATATTTTACGATACTTTTTTTGTGATTTATTTGATTTTTTATTAGATTAAGAGGAACAGCGGTCTTACTTTTCTTTACACAAACGTAGTCTCGTATTTTTACCCTGGATTATGGCACTATAGCAATTATTTTATACACTATACGTAGAATAAACCTTCACCATAGTACTTGCGCAAAATAATTGTAATCTGTGCACGTTAGTGTAAGATAATATAAGCATTTGTCCAATCAGCACGTTGGTTTAAAAATGTTGTGCAACTACAATAGTGAAGGTGTATAGTGAGTTTTGCATGTCAGTATAACTGGTGTCCCGACAAAGAGACCGGAACGTCTCGTAACCGGTACACATAGAAAAGTCAGTAAGGATTCATGTACAATTATTTACTAACATTTGGTAAAATGTTAGACCATAAAGTCGATTCTTTAAACATTAATGATAAATAAGAACAGCATTAGTGTTACTATATCGCTAGCCAAAAGCAACAGTGAGATAAACCTGAAATTTCCGATTTCGGAATACAAGTACAAATATTATATTATTTGATTTTGTTATCGTTTTGCCAATTAACAAACAGTGTCAGTATAAGATAATGACAGATCATTAACTCGATTGCAATTTTAAATCCAAAATAAACCACCAGATCATGACCCGACAAGTATCGGCACAGCAGCTGATGGTACCACGACAGAAAAACTACTATGGTGACAGAACAATGGGTAGTATAGTACCAAAACTGTACAATTTAATACCAGCTAAAAATCGTGAAGACAAAAACCTAATTTCATTTAAAAAAATAGTCAAAAAATTATTAAACAGCAAGTGAAACTTAAGTGTATAAATATATTTTATTCTTTAATTATTATTAAACTATGTACTTACTTACAAATTTAAAAAAAATAGGTAATGTAACCCGCAGACAAGCTTCGGCTTTGCGGGAGCAAAAATACAATTATCTATGTTACTTATTTATTAAAATAAATAAAACTTAAAAAAAAAATGTTAATTAATGAAATAATTTAATAATATTGATGTTTTTTGTTGATATTTCTTGATAAAACTCCGTAGTTAATAATTATGATAAAATTATAAAAAAAATTATCAATGAAACGTCTTGGTTTAGTTTTACTTTTTTCAAAAACTCCCAAAAATGAACTGTTTAGCAAACTAGTTGTAAATATTTATGTTTTCTGTCCCCTGTTAAAATACTTATTTGATCTTATCTCCAAAATATGTTAAGAATAGTGTAAAAGCTGTAAACGTTATAAAAAATTCACCAGTCTTGAAGATGCCTACTTAGGCGAAAGCGCTCGTTGGTCAAAATAATAATAAGTTAAATTAAACCAAGAAGTTTCAACCACAAGTTTATTTATAATTTTATCATTATCATTAAATAAATTAATGTTTTCCGATAGTGTAATATTGAAGTTAGATAGTTTAACTTTGTGAAAATATAGTATTCATAATCTAAACTTATAATATAAAAGATCAGACATTGATTTGAGTCGACTTTATTTTATTTTTACAAATATAAAAACAAAAAATTCGTGACAATTGTTTCGCCTTGTTAGGGCATTTTCAAACGAATGTGAAGATAAGATGGATTGAATGTCCTTATCTTTAGAAATATAATTCCTCTGTACGCGTGATGTCACCGTACTCCTCCTAAACGGCTTAACCGATTTACGTGCAGCTTTCAGCGAAATATAGATATTTGAGCTGTGTGTTCGTAGATATTCAAATCTTCAATTGTATATGTAAAAAATAAGTGAGGAGCATAAATGTTTTATTCATCGATCTACCAGGGTTGCATTCGAGGAGAATGCATTTGCAAAAAAATGGAAAGATGTTGTTTTTTTGAGTATAAAAAAAATTGTTTATTGAATGTTTACAAACAGCATTTGTTTTTTGTGGATCTCAATCAGATTCTTTTCTTAAATTCCTTATAATTTCTACCCATTTGTTTATTTTTATTGGATTTTTGGTAACACTAAAATAATATTAATTTCAGTACATTTTTAAAAATCGTATTCCTATAAGTACACCCCTTTGTTGGCGAGACGACCGGAGTTTGACGTTTGCAAAAAGAATGCCATATTTGAAAAAATATTTATTTTATGTTTTGGAATTCAAGCATAAACAAGAACCTACTTAAATTCAATATTTTTTTAATATTGTCAATTTTCAGTTTTGGAATTCAATCACAAACAAGCATCTAGGTACCTACTTATCAATGAAAAGTCTTTTGCGTCGTTCGGGCAGGACAACGTCTGTCGGTCCCCTAGTATAGTTAAGTACAAATAAAAATAATCTTAAAAACTATATTATTTACACTAATTATAATTGCGGGAAAAACCAATAGTAAAGGGCAAAGCTAAGTGTTTATGATAAATAATAGGGAATTTAGATATTTAAATTTGAATTTCGGATTTTTTTTAAACAAAGTAAGTGTTTAATGATATACATGTATGTAAGTGTAAGATAATTAATAAAGCTTTATAGTTTTATATCTTTAGATAATATTGTGGAAAATATGTCAATAATATTATTATAGGTTGGTGTTCTTTGTAATTTTACTACACGATTGAAATATTAAGAAGAAATTTATATAAACATAAATGTATTTTTGTACAATATTTATATATTAAGAATTTATAAAAATTTTAATGCAATTGTAAAATGATTCATCTATTAATAACGCATCATGCAAGCGTGTACATAAAGGGACATAGTGTAAAATGACAGTCTATTCAAATATATGTATATAATATCAATCAATTCATCGATTCATAATCTACTTTAGATAATTTAATTCAGCCAGACACTATGCACACCTCAGAGTCCGATTATCTCAGAATATATACTTCAGAGATATCTTGCTGTTGCTTTGAGCTAGCCATATATGTATCTTTCATACAAACTATTTTATAACGACTTTTAATGAGACACCGTGTTTTGGTAGATAGTTTATGATTACCAATGTAATGTCCCATTAGCGGCTGATACAAAACTTCAATATAAATAGTAAAGTTTTTATTTAAACTAATTTACTCTTTACTCGACATTTTGACGAATATTCAACCATCATGGATAAAATTGTAAGTACAGTTATTTTTACTATTAGAATTTTTTTTTTTTTCATTGTCAAATAATGTGATGAAAATACGTCATGCAGCTTTTAAGGGTAATATATCATCGTGATCGTCGAACAACGACGCATGTGATTTACTTCAAATTTACATAAGAGCATTTTTTTTTACACTTTGTGTCACATCATTATCATTACTTTTCCACACCTAATTGTGCATAGGTCACTGCATTGATACAGTCTTACGCTTTAGGTACCAGTCCAAGGACTATGAAATATTCTAGTGTAAAATCACCCTTTAAAATAAATATTTCTAGAGAACCTTGCATGGTAGGTAATCGCACTGTCGCAACTTGATAACTGAGTACAAAAGTTTATCATTTGATACTTGGGTTAGTTCTTAGAGTAATTATACGCCACTGGCTTATAGAGTCGCCCATACGGACAAAAACCGTTCAACGATTATAAACAATGAAATTAGCTACAGTTATGATCGACACAACACGTAGTGACACAAGTCGAGAATCGCAAGTTACACTATTATTTATATCACTACAGAGATGGGTAGAATTTTTTGTTTCAAGATTATGGATATTCGAGCGTTTACAGGGCTTATGACCTGTCATAGGTTGGGTTCAAGTGGCCACTTTTATGTAGAATTCTACAACATTCCCCATTCCGCTTATTAGCGAATATCCATATCGGTGACATTTTTGGTTTTGGGGAATGTTGTAGAATTCTACATAAAAGTGGCCACTTGAACCCAACCTATGACAGGTCATAAGCCCTGTAAACGCTCGAATATCCATAATCTTGAAACAAAAAATTCTACCCATCTCTGTAGTGATATAAATAATAATATACCTACTCCCCCTTGGGATAAAAAACCCAGAATTGTGTGTGTATAAATATGTAAAATATACATACCAAAAATAATATTGCGCAAGTTACACGTTTGTAAATAAAAATTTGAAATTCTTTTTTCCATTCCAGGGGTTCTCAACCTTTTTGCACTCTAGAGCACATTATAAAATATCGGTAGAGTGGCGGGCACCGCCTATAACACATACCAAAAATAATATTGCGCAAGTTACACGTTTGTAAATAAAAATTTGGAATTCTTTTTTCCATTCCAGGGGTTCTCAACCTTTTTGCACTCTAGAGCACATTATAAAATATCGGTAGAGTGGCGGGCACCGCCTATTTTTAATCGACAAACTCCTTCAATAACTTCTCATTTTCTTAAATTCATAATTTATTAATAAATAATAAACAAAAATGTTTTAAAACAGTAAAATTACTATTCAAGTTGCATACACACAGAGAAATGCATTTACATAACGTAAGCAAAGTACACAAAAAACACAAATAAAATATTTTACAAAAAAATATAATATCAATATGTCAATGTGATCTTTGGCATTGCATATCATTGACCAGTGCCTCATAATAAGGAGAGTATGACGATAATCCTATTAGCAAACAATGATTTGCATAAATATGTCAAACCGAAAAATGATTAAATTTTATGTGCCGCTTTTTTAAAAAATGGGAACTTTTCTCTGTCCACTGTATTCCAAAAGTCCTCTGATATTAAGGATTTTAGCAAAATATCATTCTAAGGTACAAAATTACTAACTCTAGTTCTTCTGTCTTACCTTGAACAAAATCTGCAATACATGCGGTCATTTCCATTACATTTATTTGGCAAATAAAATAATTAATACAGAAGGAAACAATTGGCTCGATATATAGCCTTTTAAATAAACCTAGGAACTCAAAAAATGAAAACTCATACAAATAAATAAAAATGATTCCCATTTTTAATTAATGTTTGTAAAAAAAATTTGTATCTGTCGAATAGTGGCGGGCACATACGAATCGTTCCGCGGGCGCCATGGTGCCCGCGGGCACGGGGTTGGGAGCCTCTGTTCTATGAAATAGACTCGTAAAGGGCTTCTCTTGAGCGAATGATTATTCTGAGGGCTAGTTATGTACAAGTATTTTTTTATACCTGGAATACAAATCCTTTATAAAACCTTTTCAAGATCAAATATACAAGAAAGTCAAGGTCGCATGTTTCGCACATCCATCGTTGCTCTACGATCACGACGATATTATGTACTTTAAAAAAAAGATAAAAATGCTAGGGAGATTTTTATATTGATCTTTCAATAAACAGGTGAATAATTGATTCTTAACAAAAAAAAATTCAACAAATAAGAAAAAATATTGTTACTAATGTTTCAAAAAGTTATTTGTTTCATATTACCAAAGATATAGAGAATAGAGACTATCTTATAGAAGGTAGAATAATTTTTTTATTTATTTTCAGTTCTCAAAAAGTAAAATATAAGTAAAAAAAAGTAAATGGAGATAGTTTGAAACAGGTCGAAGAATTTGTATATCTGGGTAGTATGTTTACTAGAGATGGAAATATGGACAAGGATATTGAAAGGAGGGTTAGTCCCGGTAACAGAATTAATAGTGCCATAAAGTCTGTCGTAGCAAATAAGTGTCTATCGCAAGAGGCTAAATTAGCAGTTCATAATGGAGTTCTGGTACCAACCCTAATGTATGGAAGCGAAGCATGGAGTTGGAAAAAAAGGGACGAAAGTAGACTGAATGCTGTTGAAATGCGATCCCTCAGGCGAATGTGCGGAAAAACAATGTATGATAGGTGCCCTAATGTCGAAATTAGAGCAGAATGCAAGGCTGAGTTAAGCATTATCGACAAAATTAAGAAAGGTCTTTTGCGATGGTTCGGTCATGTGGAGCGAATGAATGATGAAAGAACGGCTAAAAAGATTTATGATGCGAATGTGTCTGGTTGTAGAAGTCGAGGAAGGCCGAGAAAGACATGGCATGATCAAGTACAACAAATTCTTGAATGTGGTCATGTGAAAAGTCGGAATAATCGACGTGCGTGCATGAGAAGATGTATGAATGTGAAGGAAGCAAAGGAAGTGTGCCAGGACAGAGTGGTGTGGCGTTCTATCCTCTCTGCCTACCCCCCTGGGGAAATGGCGTGATGGTTAGTTAGTTAGTTAGTTAGTTAGTTTATAATTTATCAATTATATGTGAACATAGTAACAAAACAAAAATTAAAAATTGTAAAAAGACCTTAATTTAATTTTCATTAAATGTGATTAAAGGAGTTTATTAAAATAAATATACGTGATTAATTTTAATAAAATTTAATTTAAAATAGATGTAATTTATACAATCGAATAGAGTTTTACTAGAATCTTAACAAAGTTAAACAGTCTCGTAATAATCAGTTTAATAATAATAATTTTTTTAAGTACAACAATAATTATAGTAATAATAGTTACAAGTTTGATTTTTCTTTTATTTTTCTTTTCTTTTCTTTTCATGGCCATGTCATATCATATTTATATGATACTAGCTGACCCGACAGACGTTGTCCTGCCCAAACGTTGGCTTGCCTTGGGAAAATACTTATTTTGATAAGTAGGTACCTAGGTACTTGCTTGTGATTAAATTCCGGAACTAAAATTAGTTAATATTCAAATATTACATTTAAGTAGGTACTTGTTTATGGTTGAATTCCAAAACATAAAATATATATTTTTTCAAATATAGCATTCTTTTTGCAAACGTCAAACTCCGGTCATCTCACCGACAAAGGGGTGTGCTTATGTAGGAATACGATTTTTAAAAATGTATTAAATTCAATATTATTTTAGTGTTACCGAAAATCCAATAAAAAGAAATAAATGGGTGGAAATTATAAGGAATTTAAGGAAAGAATCTGATTGAGATCCACAAAAAACAAATGATATTTGTAAACATTCAAAAACAATATTTTTTTACGCCCAAAAATACAAACTTTTTTTATACACAAAAAATCATATCTTTCCATTTTTTGCAAATCCAACCCTGGTAGATCGATGAATAAAACATTTATGCTCCTAACTTCTTTTTTACATATTCGATTAAAGATTTTAATATCTACGACCACGCACAGCGCAAAGATCTTCATTTCTCTGAAAACCGCTCGTAAATCGGTTAAGCCGTTTAGGAGAAGTACGGTGACATCACACGTACAGAGGAATTATATATATATATAAAGATAAATTTTTCATAATTAAAAAAGGAATGGCCCACTCTCAGACGCTGAAGTCTTTGTGGGCATTTTTTCCAATTTATGTTATGGCTTAATTTTAAGATGTATTTTTCTCAAGTGTATTTTTGTAATTATATTTCTACGAGTATGTAAATAATATATGTATGGAAAAATAAATAAATCAAAACAAAAAAAGAAAAAAAAAACATGAATTTATATGAAATTAACAATTCAAAAGATTAAAATTAAAATTAAATTATTGTAAAAATTAATTCGACAATATAAAATACATCGATATACACATGTAAATATTAATAATATACGCATCTAAATAAAATTATGAATATTTGAGTTAGCAGAAAGCCTAATATCTATCCATAGGTCTTCGCCACCACTCTCCCAAGATAATTCCTTGTTGAATTTAATTTATTAGAAATAGCAGCTAGTACTCCCCCTCCCTATTTACATGTTGACGCACTTGATTCACAATTTCTTCTATACACCGTGTAGCGGTCGTCAAATAATTATATATTAAATATTGTAGAATTAAGCCATGTTTGAAAAGTATTTGTTTTAGACCGAACCCCAACAAAATTTTACATATCTGGGTATATATAGGGTTTATGACATGTCATTGGCTGATTTACACACTGTGTATGTCGAGAAAATGTAGATTTTTAAACAAAGGCAGAATGGTTATTGTTACACAGTGTGTAACTCCAATAAATAAAGAAACTCACCCTGCCTTACTTCCTATATCCAACCTTATCAGTACTTTTAGGTTCTAGAGGCATTTTATTTAGATTGTGACAGTACATAAATACTATCTATTTTCTACATTTGATGCAAGAGATTTTACAGGACTTATGACCTGTTATTGGGTGGTCTAAATGGCCACTTTAAACATTGTAACCTTTACTATTCTCCATGTTTAAACATCCACATTTCCTCAGCTCTTCCACCTGTGGGCTTTTGTGAAGTAAAGGAGCAGAAACCTTTATCATGGGGGTGATATTCACTTGGCTGTCAACTAGATTCTAAGAAATGAGATTTATCTGGTTGCAACAAATTTAGATTTAAATAACTAACTTCCTAGGGAGGAAACCCAGCCTATCTGCAAACATTTAAACATACTCAAATCAATGTTGGACTATCTGTTTTGTTTTTGCGAAAAATAAGAATGTTACTATACGCCGTTATTTTGTCAATTACAAAAAAATTGATTTATTGCAGGGATTTATTATTTTCTCTTTGCTCTACGCCTTGGCTTCCTCGAACCCCGTTGAACCTCAAGAGGCACACCAGAAGAGCGAAACAATTCTGTTGGATGTAGTCAAACCAGTTGATAAAGTGCAGAAAGAAGTTTTTGTCCAGTATCCCGCTGTAGATGAGCCAAAAATAATTGTTCTTAAAGATCAACACGCCGAAGAAAACAACAAACTTGTGAGTATTTTTTTATTTTTAAAGTGAAGTCTCTACATCAACACCTCCCATTTGTGGTTCTGGCCATGTCAAGGCAAACTTTATCTCCCCATCTGTCTCCGGCTGACTCTATCCAGCAGGGGCGAATCGTCCATATAAGCGATTATGCGCAGTTTTCCATTATATTTGAATGTCAATAATAATGTTTTCGGTAACTTTACTAGAAAAACAAACAAATAATAATTATTTCTTATAAATCATTGCCACCGTTTGTGTTTTTCTCCAAATATAATTAAAAATATTAATAAAACGCCCAGCGCCAGCAGTATGCCATGAAACTAGCCAATAAATCCAGATTATTTCACACATAACATACTAATTCTGCAAAATACAGAAGTTAGGTTGTATGGTCAGCCAGACTGATCTAATACATGATTAAACTCTTTTTAGTATTACAAAAAATGGAATGCTTGCATTATTTATCATTTGTTAAAGTAAAAAAACATTCCAACTGTTGTGCAGATTTGATTATTCACTCTTTTCACTAAAGTGCTATTATCTCAATCTCTATCTTATACAATCCAACCACCTCTGTTTAGGTTAGCTGAAACCTCGTCCCAGTTAATTATAAGGGATGTAAATTTATTACAAAAGAGATGGAAAACATTTTTGAGATGTGATTATGGAAGTCTAGGCTTTCACAGGGCTTACGAACTGTCGTTGGCTGGTTTAAGCGGCTATTTTACACACAACTCTTTTACTTCACAGAAGTGAACAGATGAAAGTGTTGAGTGAATGTGGATATTTGAACATAGAATGGTGAATTTCACATAGTTACGCGCCACTTAATTCAGCCAATGACAGATCACAAGCCATGTAAATGTTCCATGTAAAAATTCCATATTCCCTTCTCAAAAATGTTTCCCTTTGTGTTACAATAAATTTTTATTTAATTGTGAAATTCTTGTCTCTTGAAAGTCTTGTCTACAATCATATGGACGTACTTACAATATTGTATGATAATGGAGCCTTATGGGTTGCATGACCTGCCCAGCGATTTGTCGTAGTTTGATAAGTTGTGTGTAATAGAAAGATCTTGATAAATATTGATCGCTCATTATTTTGTTTGTATGCCAATTAGCTGAAAGAAAGGAGTTTTATATAGTAAAGCGTAAATTTGTCTACGTATAAATACTAAAATTTTGTTCCCTAAATACAATGGTTAACTCATAAGAGCATATTAGAAAAAAAAGAAAAAATGTTACAACTGACCATACCCCAGGGGCGGTTGTGACAGTGCTTTGCAAAAAAAACAACCGCCATGACAATACAAAATACTTCAATATCAAACTTAAAACAAGGAAAAACACTAATAATTCTATATGTACACATATAAAAACAATTATCAAAAGAAATCGAAAAAAAATACTGCCTTTTTACTGCAAAAAAGTCATGTAGGGTAAAGTACGAGTAGGTAATGATTGCCTGAAATTGATTGCTAGAAATTTTGACTTTGAATGGTTGTAGGTTTGACCGTACTCATTCAATAAAAATAAAAGAGTTTGGCATCAAATCTTCATATATTTATCTCTTATACCTTTGAATTTAATCGCTTCCACTGTATTAAAGTGATTTTTTTTTTTAACAGTAAAAATAAACCCCATAAAACCACAATGATTGCCCACTTTTTTATAGTGATTGCCACGATTGCCCACTTTTGTATTGTCGTTAAAAAAAACGATGAATTAAACAACTTTTAAATACTAAAACTTTTACATTAAGCTAAAATGAAAAAAAAACACAAACATAAATAAGACTTACAATATTTTTTTGGCTAAAAATATTTTTTTAAATACGTGTTAACATTTAAAATTTCAATACAAGGGAATTTATATAATTTTGATACATTTCTTCAACAGACTCTGAATTGCCTTCTTGAAAATATATATCATACATCATTACAATAGAATTCCATCAAGAATTGTCAATAAATAGTTTACATGAATTTATTATTTAAAAAAACATAAAACATATTTATAAAAGTAAAACGTTAAAAAATTCCGTAAGAAATATTTTATTAATTGAAAAAAGGTCGGCGAGCTCCACAAAATATTTTATCACTTCTCAGCAACGTCACGCTTTCTGTCAGTAAAGTAGATTTTGTGTTTGTATTGAAACAATACAGTCATTTTTTGAAATTTTTACTATTTACACGCGTTTTTGAAAAAATATATATTGATTGATAGCGGGAAATCACTGTATAGAGTGGACAATCTTTGTCTACTTTACCCTAGGTTTCTGCAGACGTTAGTGTCGCGCGATGGCTGACGCAATATTGCAAAAACGTCCAGACGGGCACGCCGTTCTTCACTCTCCTTGTACCCTTCCTATTTCTTTTAGTTTCGCTAATACAACGACTGTCACAATCGTACCCTGGATTAACCGTACTCAGTCTACCCTACCTAGAACGCCATTTCAACATTTTTTGTATGTTTTTTTGTTTTTTTAATTTCAACATTTTTTAAAAAATATCTTACCGGGGATGGACATGTTTGTTGAGAAAGTAATCACATTTCAGAATGCAGTTTTGACTCAACGCATCTTAGAACAAGAAGATATTTTGCGAAAGGTTTTTGAAGAACCCCACGGACCAATTTTCTACCCCGTACTATTACAACCGAACCAGCCACCACACGTTGACCAAGAGATTTGGAAAACAAATTCAATCAGCCAATATTATGACCAACTGAACCCATATGGTGGTATTCAAATTAGTAAACCACCAAGATTTTCACCACTGGAATTAGAACTAATTGGTTTGAATGTGCAGGTATGACTATTTATTTTATTTTTAATTTTCTTCTAATTAAATATCTTATCCGGCAGTAGAACAGGCCGTATCTAGAAAAACTGTCGTAACTGATAATACTGTTGAGTTTGCGAATATTGTCGTATTTGATACATCGTGATTAATTTGTGCCCTAACCACTTTTATATTGCCGGTGTCAAGAATTATTAGAACTAAGAAGGATCATCCGATGGCTTATATAGTGTCATTTGTGACGCAACTTTTACAGATACTCGATTTTTTTAAAATATATTGCTCCTGTTATTATCCATGCGATTAATGATTAATTCTGTCAGTAAAAAAGATTTTGAGGCCGAGAAAACAAATGGGAAACCAATTAACAAATTACAACAGGGATGGACAATACCTTAAATAAGGGAATATGGAAGTCTAGGCATTTACAGGGCTTATGACCTGTCATTGGCTGGTTTAAGTGGCCACTTTACACACTGTGTAACAACTCAAATATTGTAATGAAACCAACTGGTCCAAGAAGTTTAAAAATTGAACAATTGTTTTCAGGCGTTGCCTAGTATGTGAAATAATTTAGTCAGATGAATTTCTTTAACTTCACTAAAATCAACAAATGGAAGAATTGAAGAAATTTGGATGTTCAAACATATGCAAATTGGTGAATGTTACACAGTGTGTAAAGTGGCCACTTAAACCAGCCAATGACAGGTCATAAGCCCTGTAAATACCTAGACTTCCATATTCCCTTATTTAAGGTATTCTCCATCCCTGTTGTAATTTGTTAATCTTAATGACTCCCAAGGGGGTGAAATCCAGTCTTTTGTCTACGAACATTGAAGAAATTTGGATGTTCAAACATAGGCAAAATGGTGAATGTTACACAGTGTATAAAGTGGCCACTTAAACCAGCCAATGATAGGTCATAAGCCCTGTAAATGCCTAGACTTCCATATTCCCTTATTTAAGGTATTCTCCATCCCTGTTGTAATTTGTTCATCTTAATGACTCCCAAGGGGGTGAAATCCAGTCTTTTGTCCACGAACATTTGGACAAACTCAAATATTGTAAGGAAACCAATTACTTTGATCCATAACAGATTTTAGCTGAAACGCCAAAAGTGTTGCCAGTCGTACAAAATTTAATATTTTAGTTTTAGTCACTTTATTATTATAAAAAACACTTGATCATAATAATTTGATCATTGAAAATTTTGAGTGATTTTTTTTTTGGATTAGAATTTTTGACCTAACCTAACCTCTGCGCCACGAGGCTGGCTTGTTGTTTTTTAATTGCCAGATAAATATTAAGATGAATGTTTCCAGAGCGTGGGATATGCTGGGATTCCAGTTAATAATGTAGAATATTAATTAGCGGAGTGTCGTGTTGACCTGTATTTTTGGCTTTAATAAAGAGGACTATTTTGTTATATACATAATGTGATATTAAAGGTTCTGGTGTGGTTCTGTTGGCCACACTACAAATGTATAAATTACATGATAGTTGAATTCTGTCAGCAGAATCATGTCACAAGATTAGAACCTGTTCACCCATATGTAATAATTACTTGTGCGATTACATATGCACGATGTTTGTAATAATTAGTACCTGGGTCTAATTACCAATACATTAGAAGGTACACGCAGCTAACTACTAATTTAATACGAACGATTGATTTGATCTTATGTACATTATCAAAGTAAGTATATAATAATATGTACATCTCCAATAATTAAACGAATTAGTTTTTTGTTTATTTTATTCTTGTAAAAAATAGTCGTATTTGTTTATTATTTTTATATTTCGTTACCTAAAAACGACTAACCTCCCGACTATATATGTCTTAACATTGGTTAAATATTTTTTTTCTTTGAAAAACAAGAATAAAAATTCTTTATTTTGATTACAAACTAAACAATAATGTACTAATGAGAAAACACGAAATTAAAGATCTTTTGATTGTTTTAGACTCTAAACTACTTTTTGAATCGCATAACAATAAAATTACCTCTAAAGTATTGAGCTTGTTAGATTTCATAATTCGAATGAGTAAACACTTCGATAATAATCTCAAGGCCCTAATTTCATTATATTATACGTTTGTTAGAAGCCATTTTGAATACGCATCTCAGATATGGAATCCCCAGTATGCCATATATAAAAAGAATAGAACAACTCAGAACAAATTTATAAATTATCTAAAATACAAAACCGGTCTTTCTTATGCATCAACTCTCGCTGCCTCTACCTACAATGGAATAACTTCTCTGCAATACCGCAGAGTTTTGCGGACCAACTAATGCTTCTTAACATTATGACACGAATAGTTGATTGTACAGAATAACTTAATTTAATAACAATACATGTTCCAAACAGGATTTGCAAACGGTGCCACCTGTTTTATGTACCAATAAGTATAACATCGTAAGTTAGAAGTGCTGTTTTTCGTAGGACGTTTTCAGTGTATTATAATACAAAATTTAAAGACGTAGACTACAGAAACATCACTCTATCAGATTTAAATTTTATAATAAAAATGCATTATGTAACTTAGTAGACATTGAAATAATAAATATGTACATCTTCCTTCTCCTCCTTATCCTATTTTCATGTATCCTTGTCCTAACCCGCCCAATTTACTATAACTGTTCTTTTTTTTTAAAAATATTTTCTTTATTTATTAAAAAAATAAAGACATAAAAATATCATTTTTATATGTTAAAACTTACATTTTTATATATATAATTCCTCTGTACGTGTGATGTCACTGAAATCCTCCTAAACGGCTTGACCGATTTACGTCCGGTTTTTTAGCAAAATGTAGATCTTTGCGCTGCGCGTGTTCGTGGATATATTAAAATTTGCAATCGGAAATGTTTAAAAAAAAGTTAGAAGCATAAATCTTATTTTCATCGACCTACCAGGGTTGCATCCGATGAAAATGCAAATACAAAAAAAATTTAAGGATGTTGTTTTTTTTGTGTTTAAAAAAAGTTTGTTATTGAATATTTACAAACAACATTCGCTTTTTATGGATCCCAATCAGATTCTTTCAATAAATTCCTATTACTAAAATAAAATTATCTGACATTCAACACATTGTTGAAAATCGAATTCATTAATAAAATGCACCCCTGTTGGTGAGAAGAACCGAGTTTGACATTTGCAAAAATAATTATATATTTGAAAATGAATTATTTTATGTTTTGGAATTCAACCATAAACAAGTACCTAGGTACCTACTAAAATTCAATATTTGAATATGAATAATTTTTAGTTTTCGGATTTAATCATAAAGTACCTAGGTACCTTCTTATTAATGAAACGTCTTTTTCCAATCTAATAGCAGGCAAGCTAACTTCCGGGCAGCACAACGTCTGTTGGGCTAGTGTATTTATGTAATATGTATTATATTTTCCATATTTACTTTGTACACTTTGTGGAAATCTGATAATGGTTCTGATTTTATACACTATATCTGCTTGTTTACTATAAATATGTACGTGGAACTGTTGGTTTCCTTAATTAAATAAAAAAATTAAAATAAAATAAATGTTTTTTCCCACATCATAATATTTTTGTGGCTAGAGTAAACCGGCGATATTTGCATTTGTGTTTCGTTTTGTTTTTGAATACACGTGTACTTTGATCCTTCAATTATTTAAATCAAATTGGCTTTCTCATTTCAGGCTCCAGTGGACTTTTACAATATCAATTATCCAGTTCCTCAAAGGCGCGTAGAGCTGGAAAACCCATTCAGGAACATTCCTCGAGTTCATCCACTTGACAGCCTCATCTACAACAGAGAAAATCGGTTTGGTAATCCTTACATCTCCAGATCTGCTGTCTTTAAAAACCCATACACCTTTTAAAGGAAACATTGTTTATCACGACGCGACAGAACAAAAGGACAAACTGACCACTGGAACACGTTTGATTATAGTAAATTTTTGGATAATAATCAATATGTTAATCTCATAAATTATTCAGATTTATTTTGTTTCCTTATAAATGCTTCACTCATTAAAATAAAAAAATACATGACTAAATATATACCTACATACAACTGATTTATTTTTGGTATGTCTTTTACTATGTTTCTTGCTTTGTATTTTGTTTTTTACTACGTATTTACTGGATTTTGAAATATGTTTTTGACTTTGTCTTTTATTATGTTCCTTACTATGTAGTTTATTTTTATTATATATTTTACTTTTTAAATACGTTTTTGACTATATTTTTTACTTTACTTTTTACTACATTTTTTACTACATTTTTTATTATGTTTTTACTTCATTTTTTACTATTTTTTTGAACTATGAATTTTTCCATATTTTTCACTATATCTAATAATTTTATTTATTTTTCTATGTATTGATTACGGTTTTTTTATATATATTTTTTTCACTGACTTAGAACGGGGTAAATGTTTAATTTTATGTAGGTATATAATATGATAATTTATTTTATTTTATTTTATTAGGGAAATCAACAGTTCTACATACATATTTTTAGTAAACAAACAGATATAGTGTATAAACTCAGAACTAATAACAGATTTCCACATAGTATACAAAGTAAGTAAAGAAAATATATTACATATCAAATTAATACATACAATTTATACATTTAAAAATGTTATTTTCATGTACTCAATAATCAAAGATTTTTTAAATATTAATTTTAAGAACATTAAGTTACTGCAAATCGGGCGGCATAAGGACAAAAATGCTTGAAGAGAGGATAAGGAGGGGAGGGGAGATGATAATAAATAAAATAAATAAAAAAAAGTATATTTCACCAGATTGAATGACGTCATTACATCGATTTATCCCCACCAGATAAGTGGATGGCCGCTTATTACCCCTTCTCCCTTTGACATTGCAATTTCCATAACTATCAGTCTCTTATAACCATATGCTGATTTCTTTGAGTACAGTTAGACAGTAAAATAAAATAAATTATTTTTCCATGTGCAAGTTAATCCGTTCTTAAATTTCAATATATTTTTGATAAGCTTATTTACCTTTACATAGTGTGTATTTATTTTACCCACGTATTATTGTATAAAATGTGCACGCTTCAGCTAAATGCTCGTTGTATATTAACGCAACAGAGATGGAGAACATTAAAGAGAAGAGGATATGGAAATTTAGGCAATTGCAGGACTTTCGACCTGCCATTGGCTGAATTAAGTGGCCACTTCGCACACTGCTTCGATAATTCCAAATGTTGATTTTTTGTGAAATTAAAGAGCTGAAACATTTATTGATGAGGTAAGATTGATCTAACCGAATTATTTCGCTTTCATACTAGGCTACGTCTGACTTCTGTGACGCACTTTTTTTTAACCGATGAAGGGACCGTAACAATTTAGTCCGCGTTCCTTAAGTCATTAACATTAAAAATAGTTCTCATTTATATTTTAAATAGGCTTCTGTGATAAAAAGTGCTCACTTTAAAGCGATTATAAACTCCAATAAATCCCGATTCAAGCTAAAAATTCTCACTTGAACATGGTTTTTAAAATACTTTTGACACTTGCCGAGGCGATATGCTTAACGATCGTCTGTATCTATCTACTGAGCGACTACAAAGCCGGCTCTTTAAACGTTTCGATACGTACACTCCGGAAGGTAGTAAAAAAGGCAGTAAAAATTGAATAACTAATTATTTTTTTATAGTGGCAACTTTCTTACCTATAGCGGCAACTTTCTTACCTCTTATATTTTGAATAGGCTGTTAAGAAAAAAAATGTTTAATTAAGTAAATCGTAATTACAGTAAAAATTGCTCGGTAGAATTAAATTTTTCCCACTTTTAATGCGTAGATAAACGTATCGAGGGGTTTTACACCCGTCGGTATAAACCGACGTACTTACATCAAAACTTGATGGTGAGGGGATCGGTAGTGTATCTCAGAAGTCGGACGGGAGACTTTTATGTTCAGCTATGACGTCATACTGAAGATATGTCATTTTAGTGCGTAAATATGTGTACCGTGACGTACGCTTCCCCTTGTTTTATATCGATGTATCTATCCAAAACTTGAAGGTGGAGGGTCGGCAGTGTATCTTCGTAATAGCTGAAGATAATTTGTCTTCAACTAAACCGTCAAGGTGAAGGTATGACATCTTTAGTTTCCCATCATAATCGAGGCCTAGATAGCAGCTAAACTGTCAGTATTTCAAGAAATTTCTTCGAATTTTCATCAAGAAATTTCACTAATTTCAATCCCGCCAAGGAATTTTACTAATTAAAAACAGTTTTAGGCACATAAACAGCGTTTCGGTGAACCTGTCTGTGGAAATAATTTTCTTTCACAGTACCATCAATGACAAGTGGAATACATCTTATTTTCAATGTAACTACTACAATTTATTATTCCTAGAACCCCTAATAAAATACCCTTATTACAAACCTCTTAACTGTATTGTATGATATGTCAATTCTGCTTAGCCCACATTTCATTTCATATAAAAACTTCTTTACAAGAACGTGTTTAAATATATTTATTTAATTTTTATATCGGATAATTATATTATTTACGCATATTTTGTTAAATCTACTCACATATGTTTGTTTAAATATATACTCCTCCTTTTTTTAATTTTTAATAATCTGTAGGCCAGTTCTTTGTATAAAATTGATATGTTATATTATTATTTTTTTATTTTTTTTATTTAAATCTTAAAATAGGGCACACATATCATACATATTGTTATGTGTGTTCTAATACTAACATTGCGAATATATTTAATTTATAAATTGTTTATCACATATGTCTTGACCATTATTTTAAATTTTGATATGTTTTTTTCTTCATAAATATTTTTTTCCATTTCGTAATACTTTTTAATTGCTTTAAATAAAATTGAATTTTGTGACTTTGCCTTTTTCCTAAATGGAAGTCTAATTTTGTTCTTTTCTCTAGTATTGTGATTGTGTTCATGCTGGTTCCGATCAATTTTTTTCCAAAATTCTGTTTTTTTATTAGAGTTTATAATTTTATGAACAAATATCATTGTATTGTAAAATATTCTTTGTTTATATGTTAATAATTTCATTTCATTTACCATCGACTTTACCCTCGTATATCTGTTTTTTTTCAAAATGATTCTAAAGGCTTTATTTCGTAATACAGTTAGTTTATCTATGTTTTCTTTGTTTGATAAAAATAAAATGCTACTACAGTAGTTAACGTGTGGTTCAATAATTGCTTTGTAAATAGTTTTGCAGGAGTCATTATCAATAAATCTTCTGATCCTTCCCAAAATTGATATTTTTTTTGCAATCTTATTTATTACCATCTTAGCGTTTTGGTGAAATGTAAGTTTTGAATCCAACATTACACCTAAATATTTCATTTCAGTGACTTCATTAAGTTTTTCATTTTCTATTACAATTGATGGTGTAATTTCTATTCTTTTGTTTCCTATATTCATAAATTTAGTTTTGTTAACATTTAATTTTAATTTATTAATTTTTAGCCACAGTGATACACTATTAAGATCATGATTTAGTCTGTCCATAATTGTTTTATAATTTTCTCCCGATATATATATTAAGGCATCGTCTGCAAAGAGTCTTATTTTTGAATATTTTAATGTTTCGACAATATCATTTATGTATATAATAAACAAAATCGGTCCGAGAACCGATCCTTGTGGTACTCCCAATGAAATTTTGAGGGGCTCGGAAATTTCATCATTCACCTTCGTTATTTAGTATCTATCGCCAAGGTACTCTTCAAACCATTTTATAGTTTTTCCTTTTATTCCTATTTTTTTCAATTTTTTAATAATTATTTCTCGGTCTATTGTTTCGAAGGCTCTTTTAAAATCCAAAAAAACTGCAATTACGAACATGTTCTTATTGGTTTCCTCTTTCCAATCTTCTAAAACCAAGTTAATGGCCATTTCACAAGATTGATTGGTTCGAAATCCACATTGTTCTTTGCATAATACTTCCCATTGTTCCAAAAAATTAACTAACTCATTCTTTACAATATATTCCAAAATTGTTCATATTTTGGAAGGGTGTTTATGGGCCTGTATTCTTCACACTTCACTGAATTTTTTATTTTTGCTATTGAAGTAGCTATTTTTTACTTTTTGTAGAAATATCTAAAAAAAGAACCTATAATTTAAGGTAAAACGTACTGCGCGCCGTGTATATTAATAATTATTATAAATTGGAAGACATTATAAATATATGCATATAATACTCGTATAGTATATATATATATATAATATTTCATTACGTACATCTAAGTAACAACCGAGCTTGCTCCTTAAATCGATGAAATATTCATAATTATAATACGCGTTATATAGGGAATCTTCATGTGTCTCGCTCAACAAAGTTTGGCAGTAGGTCCTTGGAAAATATTGGCCATTCCGAATATAATAAACTGCCTGATGAGCTAAGACACGAGAAACTGAATAAAAAATCCAGAAGTGTCGCAATTAAAAAATATTTCTTAAATCTTTTTGATATTAATAATTATTAATGAAGTTTATATAAGATGGTGTTTTATGTTTCTTATACAATAATGTTTTCTTTTTATTTCGGATGTATTAATTTGTATGATATTATGTATTGTCAAAAAAATGTTTTTTCTTATGTACGGTCCCAAATAAGTTTCTAATAACTCCTGGGAGTATAATATGTAATTTTTGTATTCTATGTTTTATTAATAAAAAATAATTTAAAAAAAAATAGTTATAAAACACCCGTTTATACATTATAAATGACTTTAGTGTCCTATGAAGACGATTTATGTTTACTCGCTGTGTTTTTTGCACATTTAATGTAATTGTTTAGTGAAAAGTTTATCTGTCAAGCGAGTTCCATTGTCTCACAAGAAGACACAGTAGTGGAGGTACAAAATAAACATTATTACCTTATTCTTACTACACTAATTAACTTGTGATTCTACCAAGCCAACACGGACTACGTTGGCAGATATGAATCCTCATAAAAAATGCAAGGAGTGAACTACCTATGTAAACACTCTACGTGATTGCACCAATTATTCTCTGAAATTTAAAAATAATTTGATGAACTTTACACTGACGATATAAACTTGCAAAGAAAAATTGAAGTTTTAAATCGTGAAGTTATAACAATAGGTCGAAATTCTGATACTGATCTCCGAGATAAATCGTCAAAAAAAAAATATCAGTCAGTTGTCCCCCCGCCACTGTCCTCTCCGCCGTCCGTAATAGTGCCGATCAGTACTGGTTGTTTCGGTAGTCAGATGGCAGAAGGGACCATCTGTATTTTTGTCTATGTTTTAGTTTTCAAAAATTTTAATTAATATTTCAGTAAATACACGCAGAATTTTTTTTTTAAATCAGCGTCATTTAGAACGGTAATTTATTATTGAAAAGCAACACTAAAATTTTTAAGTTTGTGGATTAAAGTCTTGAAATTTAGACGTATTTCAGCTCTCCTGAACATTTTTGAAAATTACAGATGGTCCCTTCTGCCATCTGACTACCGGTTTAATTAAAGCTGGCGCGTTCGCAAAACTCACACATACGCATTTAAAATCTACAGGTTGTAGATTTAAAAATGGTTATATTCAATTTGGACCAAATGTGCTATATTTACTGTTTATCAATAAGTAAATATGCATATTTTCTCTATAATTTATACTCATGGAACAACTTCCTAGCGAGAAAATACAGCCAGTCTGTAAGCATTTGGAAATACTCAAAACATTAAAATACTTTGTTTCATCATTTTTAATTTTTCAAATCATTTTTTAAAATGTTGCATTTTACTAATTATAGTCTTTCCAAGAACACGGGGCAATTTAAATTTGCAAAAATGTATTTTTTTTAGTCAATTACTCTAGAACTAGTATGCGAAGTTGTGTAGATTGTTTTAAGTATATAAATAACAAGATTTATTGTTTTTCAATAAGTGTGTTTATATATTTTTTCCGATATAATTTGTACTGTGCATTTTAATTACACTCTATTAATTATTATTATAATGGACACAAAATATTTAATAAAAAACATGGTTTTAAAAAAATAAATACTCAACATAAAAATATGACATTTTCTTAAGTAATTGTTTTTTTTCCGCTCTAATCCAAAAGAGATTTTCAAAAACATTTCATTCAAGATTTTTAATATCAGTACTTTGTGCAATAAAAATATTTTTGTGTAAGTTTTGTGAAAGCGACAGCACTAGATAATCGACATATACACGATTTGATTAAATGAATATGTATATATATACAAACCAATGTTTTTAATCCATGGCTTAATACACATACATTGACTACATTTAATTATATTTTGACAATTAAGAATCGTAGTGAAATTCAGACGAATGTAAAAGCATCCTATGTATATTTTGTTACCATATCATTGGCAATTAACAAAGCAATAGTTGTCTATGTCACGCTCATAAGCGCGTTTGAGCGCGAGAGAGACAGATATTATTTTCATAATGCGTATGCCGTGCGAAGTCACACCTAGAGATGGAAGGCGGTAAAATTACCGCGGTATTTTACGGGAATTTTACTAGATTTTGGTAAAATACGGTATTTTTCGGTATTTTACGGTAATTTTCGGTAAAAAAAGAATTTGATGTCATAATTTTTATTTTTGAAGATACAACAAATACGAGTAGCTTTGTTTTAAGACACGTAACATGACAGTGAAAACCAGGTTTAGATCCATCGGGTGGTTGTCGAGATTTATTAAAAGTATGGGACGTGCAAGGTCATTCGGTATGTACTTTTTTTATAAAAAAAGGTTATTATGTTTTGAAACTTAACAGGATCTGTGCACATAGGGCCCTTAGTAAAACCTTAAGTTTGTGACCTTGAACGACCACCGCTCATGCCGCAATTTTGAAAAAATGAAGTTTTTTTGCTTCTAATTATATAAATAGATTTTAGTAAAAAAATACGAAAGTCTGAGAAGACAAAATTTACTAAAAATCATTAACAAAAAAATTTCTCCGTACCAATACTTTCCACCAAGATTCACGTTTGAACATCAAATAGAGTTTCCGAAAATAATGGAAGAGCGGTATTTGCACTAACTTTTTAGTAATTATTTCATAGTTAACCTAGCAAAAGTCATTGTCATTATCATCATTCCATGTCCGCTACCTAGTCAGCTGCCAGCTCCTGTGCATCCTCACAAGTCAGGTTCGTACCTCGTAGTTGTGACATAAACTGCTAACTAAATTAGCAACAGACGTCTCGGACGTCGAGAACTTGATGCCTTTTTAAGCAGGCTAACCTGAAGTAGCATTATGTAAAATAAAATTATTTTTATATTATAATGTACACTGTTTAAAGTATTTGTAATACCTACTACCTGTATGTACCTTGTAATATTTCTCATATAACCCAACGGGTTAGTAAACATTTCTTCTTCTTTTTATAATGATTTTTTATTTCATTATTTTTTATTTACATCAATAAAAATAAATAAATTAATTCTATTAAAATGTTTATCAATTCGCAAATAGGTTGAATCCAGTTTTTATTACCGAACATTTACGCATAATTGAAATTCTGTTAAAACACGTGTTATTTCTTGTTTTACAGTCAGTTTTTCCGTTTAATTATTTCTGATACCAAATAAATGATACTTCATTCATCAGATCATGCATACTCCGCTAATCATATGTAATAAATACAGTATCATGTCACGATAATAACAGATCGGACGCTATAATACTCGTACAATATGACATTTTGATTAAAGATTCCCACACAGTTTTACTTAAGACCATCTTGTTAGACTTCTACAATTTTCTGACGGACGTTTAGAAAAAATGTTTCTTTTGACCTTGTTTCCTCGTAATAGAACGATAAAGCAATCAACGCAACGAGAAAGGTTGCTTTAATGAACGTACAATTTTGCTAATTTTATTTTCATTTACCAGGAGTCAAAAATACAGGCCCATGTGTCAAATTATACCTGAACCCCGGTTAATGTTTTAGACTCGACGTGACGAGAAAACTACTCTCAGATTAAAATCCTGAAATATAAAATTGTGGAGAGATTAATCCGCATCATGATGTATCGTTTAGGGCGTTTGCCTACCATGTTTGAGGTCCCAGATTCAATTTGTTATTTAGAAGTGTTAAACTGGTCCACCCTTTTTCGAAGATCTTATAAATAATTTCTAATATGCTGATATTAATGTACCACTGTTGTACCTTATGTACCTACCATGAGGTGGTTGTTTCTCTACTGACATTTCTTAGTGGACCTTCTTTAAAGGCGTAAGTATAGCCAGTGAGCTCGCCAATACATGACAGATGACAGTAAACATAACCATAGAAAAACACAACAGTTCAACATAGAAATACAACGTGAATGCAGCAATGCTTGAAATACATGTCAATAATATTCTATTAATAAATAATATTATTTGGTCATACGGAACTTTACAGCACACATTAGTTAAATTACTACTAGCATTTTATCGGCTGGGAGGTGGAAAAGCCAAAAAAAGTACTAAGAAGAACTATTAGCTACCCAGGGGCGACTTTGTGACGTATGAAATTATTTTAAAAGAAATTCATGGCGTAGCCGAAATATTGTAATAAAAACGAGGATGTTTTTGTTAAGTGACGTTAGCAGGCGCTACCCAGGGGCGAGTTTGTGACGTGGAAATTATTTAATAAGAAATTCATGGCCTAGCCGAGATACAAATTTGCGCGGTGTTTCGAAATTTAACAGTGTTGGTAGCTGCCTAGTTACAATATTTTTTTGTATATATGTAATTTCTCTATTTTAAAATGAAAATAAAATTATCGGTATTTTTTATTTTTAATCGCTACCCGTTTTTTACATTTGTGTTATTTTTTAATTAATATTGTTATTATAAAGCATATTATGATTTATTCTAATTTACTGTACTGTTTTTATTACAATAAATAAAAATGCATATTTCTCGATGTATTTTATCCGTAATAGACAATCTATTAAAATAATACTCATCAAATTTCAATTGTCTGTTGCTTTGATTTCCAATCTTCTTTTTTTTCGATGGTTAAAACTCTAGGAAATTCAAAGACAATAATTTTTTTACTGTCATGTATTGGCGAGCTCACACGCTATACATAGCCCCTAATATCTACATAGAGACGAATGAGGAAAAAGAGAGTAATTGTTTCGTTTTACTAGGGTATTAAACACTTGTATTTATATATACTATATGTGTTGAGGAGTGGACGAGGTGTGAAGAACACCTCTTCCTAGGAGGAAGAAAATTTGTATGTGGACTGTATTGTTAGAAAAGAAGGTTGCGCAACTTCACTAACCTGCTGATGATGAGGCGTGTTGAGTGCTGGAACCTGGCTGGTGAAGCTGGCGGTCGTGAGACGCTGGCACAGCTTGTATGGAGCTGGTGGTCTAAAAGGACGCTGGCACAGCTCGCTTGAGGAAAGATTAGTTGAGCACTTCACTTGTTTGATGTTAGATTGGTACTGATAATATGTTTTTTCCGGCACTCACACGTAGAATTATTGTTACATGACGTGCGTTAGGAAATGGAAAGGACGGGTATGTAGGTATAGATTAGGTTGAGAACTGGTCCGAACATATATAAAATGTAAAAAAAAACTAATTAAGAATTTGACTTTCTCACATTGAAGCAATAAATAAAACATAATAATGTACTTTTCATTGGTAAAATAATAAAGGGGTTGAATCAAATAAAAAATATAATTTATTTTTACTAACAATGCAATACTTACAAATGAGATAAAAATTATATTAATCAAAATGAACATAAAAATTATCTCAAAAATCATCGTATTGGTGTTAGCTGAGTTTGCTTTTTTATAAATGAATAAAACAAGAGGAAACAACAGAAATACATTGATCAATACTATTTATTTATTATTTGATGAAAAAAATTGTCAATATTGTATTCTCCTTAATTATTTTACAACAAATTAGTCAACTGAATTGTTGACTAATTTGTTGTAAATGAATATAGCATCTCACTGTACACTGTGTAAATATTGCGAGCAGCTTTATTTTCTTTATTAAACACGAACAGAAAGAGGCGTCGAAAATGCTCACTTTCGTCTACTTGATATTCCATTTTGAAGTCTTGTTATCGAATAAAATAAACTGTAACGTAAAAGCAAATACGATATCTTGAAGAGCAGAAAATTTTATTTTGAACGACGCATAAACTTTTTTTTTTTTTTAAGTTTTCGTTCTCATTTTAAAATTTGGAAAAAAAACTGTCGAAATTCATGTTAACAACTAATACAACGAGGGCTTGAAATTATACAATGAGTTACCTGAAATAATTAAAGAAACAATTTTAAAGCAATTTGAAAAAATATTTTTTTGCTAAATTTCGACTGTTTTTTTTAATGATAAATAAAAAATTATAGTTTATTTATCTTAATTTATGTATACTTAAATCAATTATTTTAATTTATTTAAGTTTAAATAAAGTAACGATACTTTATAATGGCTATGAAGACTTCAGTCAAAAACTTAGGTATTATCATTCATAAGCATTTAGGGTAGCACGATCAGGTTAACGAAGTTAGTCGTAAACTTTATAGCAGTTTAATTCAATTAATGTTAAGCAAACATTAGTCCAGAGCTTACTTCTTCCACTCCTTGACTATGCGGATGTATGTTATCCAGATGCTAACTCTGAATTACTTGATAAGTTAGAACGATTGCAGGATGTTTGTATACGATATATCTTCGATCTTCGCAAATTCGACCACATAACCGAATATCGCACGCAACTACACTGGCTCAGCATCAGGCATAGAAGAAACATTCACATTCTACCACTTTTTCACAATAATTTAAATAATCCCACTTCGCCTGTTTATCTGAGAGAGCTCTTCCAACCTCTTTCACAACACGGACTATCCCTTCGTTCTAGTAACGAGAGAACCCTTTTAATACCCTGTCATCGCTCTAACTTTCTAGCCTCCTCTTTCACAGTAGTAGCCGCTCGATTGTGGAATAATCTACCCACTAATATTAGAGACATGTTCTACATTTAAGTCAAGATTTAAATGTCACCATCTAAATATTGAAATTGTTCTTTATTCTTCTTTTTTCCTTCCCATCCCCTCTCCTCTCTTCATAGTAAAGTGTTATTTTTTTATATTCGCAGTATAGTGTTAATTTTTTGTATATTTTTATTTTGTTAATATTTGTTTTGAAATTTTTGTATAAAATTGTAAGATTCAATATGTCTATGTACTTGTAATTTTTTTAAACTGAAAGAATTGTGTAGATATGAAGAAATTGCCTTAAGGCAATTTGCACGCCCTTATATGTATATATATTGCATATGTATATAAAATGTTAAATAAATAAATGAATCCCAATAGCCTTAAGTATTGCGAATTTATATTTGTATGCTTGCTAATTTGAAAATAAATTGAAATCATATATTTTCATTCAGTAGAGCATACTTTTTGCTTAAGTTATCTTATGTATTATTATTCTGGAGGCCATTTTTATGGCTGCAAGTACTTCTTCATTATGCCGGACACTGTAGGGGTCTATTATATGGAAAACGAAGAAACGTCACTAGTCGTCGGCAGACAACCAGGTTACCTGGTCTTTGTGTTATCTGAAAGAACATTCGAAATATTGCGGACAAAATATAATAAAGTGAATAATTATACGTATTTTAGAATTTATAAATATAAAACTAAAGCACTTAAATTATCTACGTAATATATAAAGTAAATATTCATAAAAATAACGTTTCATTTATGAACGTAGGGTAGTTAAATAATACCATGCGGTTGATATGTTGAAGTTTATTCAGATAATATTTTTTTTTTTCATTAATTACATTTCATTTCGATATTTATTTTTCAATTTGAGTTTAAGTTTAAAAAAATTATTTGGGCTACGGAAAGGAAGGGTTGTTTATTTGTAAAAAAAAAAAAACCAAGACAGGAATAATCGAGAAGTTTTGTGCTACGCGAAATAGTTAAGAGTTTAAGAAAAAAAAAACAACAAATATTATATGAATAGTATGTATAGTTAAGAATATTTAATGACATGGCTAAAATGAACTCCCTAGGGTTGAAATGTATTGTAACAGACAGGAAAAACATTATATAACAAAAGTCAACAGATGGAAAAGTTGAGAAACGTGGAAGTTTAAACATAGGCTGAAAAGTGAGTGTTACACAGTGTGTGAAGTAGCTACGTAAACGAGCCCATGACAGGTCAGAAATCCTGTAAATATCTAAACTTCCATATTTCCTTCTCAAAAATCTGACGCTTAGTGCAATCGAATATTGCAATATGTGACTTTTTGTCGGCGAACCAAGTGAATATATATTTTTTAATTGTGGTATTATGCATATTTGATTAAATCATTTAATCTTTCTGTTACGATCAATAAACAGAGGCTATTAGAGGTTTAAATAGGCGATATCTAATTCACAAATTAAGATGGCAAACTTTAAAAACGTAAATAAGTATTTGTATTGTATTATAGATGTTTATCATAATGGCGTTTTTTTTATTAAAAGAAATATTTGCGTTTTTATGATTAACACGAATATTTCAATTTTTGTAAACAGCTCACTATTAGGAAATGGGAATCAAATTGGGGAAGGGTGGGTTTTGAACCTCGAACCACTGATCCATGAGTTCACAAGTCTAGCCACGGAACCACAACCTTGTCTAATATTAGTTCTTGTGTGGCTGTGATGTCACACTAGTCGACATAGGACACAAGACTTGATACATCTCTTATTTTTTTAAATGATGAGACGTATTTTTTGTAATATTTAAATGTACGTTTTCACACTCGATTTGGAACGCAAAATTTGTAAAACTTTCCTAAATGTTAATACAAAAAATATTTATCCATACAACGCGAAGAATAAATTTCCGCTAATTCAGAAACACATCTATACAGATACGAGTACCTTATACAAGAGAGAGCACGAAGATAGAAGTCATTACAAGGAAGACAGAGACGCTGTTCTGCGGCGGGTGTGTCTAAAACAGATTCAGTATTCAGTCGGTTGATGAAAGTGATAGGGGACGCACGCGCGTAATATGAGCGGCGTATTTGTGATTTTTAATTTATTTTGCTACAACAGGGCTTAATCATATGTTCATTAACATAAATTATGGAAAATGAATTATTAAACAGTATGTTTCCATGCTTTTTTTTTCAAATGTCTGAACTTTAGAATATTCTGTCTTTTACTAGTGGTAACACGATGTTACATCACCGCGCGCAAAGGAATCATTTACCACAGTCTTTTGAGAGTTGATATCTCTCTCGGGGGTGAAATCCAGTATCCACAAAAATTTGTTCTCAAAATATTGTTGTTTTAGCTAGGCGTTTCCCGTGTTTTGGGATTTTATTGTTACATTTAAAATTAACACTCTTATTCCCCCAGTTTGTTCACTATGTTAATTCACACAACTCTCAAAGTTAAACAATTATAAAGTAATTCGAACTTTTCCAGAAGACTACGAATTTTATAACAAATTAACACATCTTTAATTAGCTTTCTCTAACAGTAAAAACGATTTCTTAAGTAGCAAAACCGGCATTAGCATTTTCATCGTGTTAAAGTTTTTTGTATGAAAGAAAAAATGGCCTGTTTTCCAAAAAGAACATCAATATTCTGATTGAATAGTTATATTTTTATTTGATTTTTATTTATTAAGGAAAAACAACCGTTGTTATATAAGAATACAAAATATAAAAAATAGTACAAACATCCAGTTAAAGTTTTTCACAAATATAATGAAAGAACATGTTACCCAGTAAAGAGAAAAATAATATATTACATGAGACACGAGAAAAAAAATAGCTCGTAAGAAGGTTAAGGGATGAGGAAATAGAGTGGAGGAGTGGAGGAGAAGGATTTTCATAATACAGTTAACCAATTCAAAATTTTGATATTATAATAAAATAAACATAATTAAAGGAACATAAACTTATTACACACTGACAAATGTTTTATTTTACAGTGTTTCAAAAAGTTTTTTTTAAGTCACAACATTTTGTATTAAAAATATCTAAATGGGGACAAAGTAAATTAAATTTGGTGCAGCTACGATAAATACACGAGTTTTGAACATATTTTTTTTGAGCAATAAATTATAAAAAAATGAACTTGTCGTGTTGACTTTACGGGACAATTGATTGAAATAATCTACAAGAGATATGGACTATCGATAAAATTGTTTAAAATTTTTAAGAATAAATAAATAAATCAAATATTTATTCCATGTCCGCCCTTAGCTGGTAGGGGATACGGGGTTAATTCTCTTCCACCTTTAACTCATGTGCGTGTCATAGTTTAAACCAGAATATATGTGATTACACAGTGGACATACGATATCAATTAGAGAATCTGATGCCTTGCAAAGTAGGCAAGCGTGGCTAATGTTCTCGGGAGGCAACCGTAGTAGGCATGTGTCCTAGCCAACCACAACCGTACCGCTTGATAACAGCTGTTACTGGAGGTTGCAGCGCCTGCTTATTTGAAAACATGAGAGACTTGCTAATTGAATAACAAATTATAACGGCGCGCATCGCATCCAAATTTGATATATTATGTATTTATTATCTGGCCACATAATTTCCCTATTTAAACCCAGTAGTTTATTTATTTATACATTTTATCATATCCACAATTTTTTGTACACTTCGCCCAGATAAAAAAAAGGTGCATACCCCACCCCGTTCCAAGCTAGGCAATTACATTTTAGTACATAATGATAATTTACAAGTAAACTTATTCATATACCCATATTGATACATATATATGCATATATACTTATTTTATTTTATTTTATTTCGGAAATCAACAGTTCTAGATACATATTTTTAGTAAACAAACAGATATAGTGTATAAACTCAGAACTAATAACAGATTTCCACATAGTATACAAAGTTAGTAAAGAAAATATATTACATATCAAATAAATACATACAATTTATGCATATAAAAATGTTATTTTCATGTACTCAATAATCAAAGATTTTTTAAATATTTATTTGAAGAACATTAAGTTACTATAAATTGGGCGGGATTAGGACAAGAATGCTTGAAGAGAGCATAAGGAGGGGAAGGGAGATGTACATATTTATTATTATAATGTCTACTAAGTTACATAATGCATTTTTAGTGTAAATTTTAAATCTGACAGAGTGATGTTTGCGTAATCTATGTCTTTAAATTTTGTATTGAACATTGAAAAAGTCCTACGAAAAAAAGCATTTTTAACATACGATGTTTTACTTATTGGTACATGAAACAAGTGGTACTGTCTACAAATCCTGGCTGGCACATGTATTGTTATTAAACCAAGGAGCTCTGTACAGTCAACCATTCCTGTCATAATTTTGTAAAGCAGTAGTTGGTCCGCACACACTCTGCGGTATTGTAGAGAAATGATTCCATGGAAGGTGGAGGCAGTGAGAGTAGATACATAAGAAATACCGGTTTTGTCTTTAAAGTACTTCATAAATTTGTTTTGAATATTAAATATTTACACAAACATATATCTTCTCTTCAAGACCGTTGAAATAAATCCAACCTTCTAGTCCTATTTAAAATTCTCAACTCTCTCTTTGATGCGTCTGAACTATTGAGCTCGATAAAATTAAATACTCCAACTAGAAACTTCAGACAAAACTTACTCTTTCATACCGATAACCATAGAACTAACTTTGGTTTTCATTCCCCTATGCCCAGAATTCTTAGGTCTGCCAACAAACATACCAGTCTTGATTTCTTTGATAACAAGTTGTCTTCTTTCAAACGATCACTGAATCAAATTCAATTATAAACACCTCTCTCCCGCTTCCACTCCCATCAAGTCTACTATATACCATTGTGTCTTTCTACTTTATGTCCTAATATGTCCTTAACAATGCCTATTGGGTGTATATATAAATAAATATACACACACATAAAAGATAAACAATTAATTTAAAAAAATGCGAAACTTCAGGATTACCATTTGTTTTTTTTTTATTGTTCTTTACATTTATATTTTATTTTTGACATGCAGTAAGAATTTTTAATCCATGGCATGCATCAACCTGGATCATCATCATCAGTTATCTGGATGGTTTTTGTTACATAAATACCTTCCAGATGATCAGTGATCGGTCTTATGCTTCAGGTTCTGGTTGAGGATCAATGAACTATTGCAGTTTAGAACTGTCTTCAAATCGAAGTTTATGTTTACCAAGCCAGAAATCGAACCTTGGATCTCTAACGTGTTGGAAGAACGCGTCTATCACTTTGGGGTGTGGTGGTAGGCGCGCGCACTCAATTAGCGCAGAGTAGCTATCGAGTCGAAAACACTCATCCAGGTTCTGGCTGTATTTCACAAACATAACTGTATTTTTTATTCTCCCGGACAGGTACGAAATCAACGGGCTAGCACATTTACTATCTAAAAACCCGAATGAGTTAATATTAGTACAATTTCAAACTTTTTAACAGCTGCTAAAAATGGATTTTTTTCGTGAATTTGTGATTAAACCTGATCGAATATTGAATCTAAAAACATGAAATTTAAAAGTTCGCCGAGTGGTGTAGTGGTTGACATGTTTGCCTACCATGCAAGAGGCCTCGGGCTTGATAAATATTTCATTTACCGACATGGTTGAAATGAAATATTTATTTTAAAAACTGTGTTTTTACACTAGAATATTTCGTAGTTTTCGGACTAGCACCTGATGTGCAAGACTGATCATCTTTCCTTCATGCATAATAACAAAAATGATTAAGATACATTACGATTAGTGTATCAATGCAGTGCACTATGCACCATTAGCTGCCTAAAGGGAATGATGATGACGATGATTATTTTTGTCTTCGTTATGCAGGGTGCTTTGCTATCTCCCTAGTTTGAATAGGCTTGTGTGACGAGAGAATTAGTCGCAGAAGGACGGGGTGGCGTCGATATGTGCAGGCAGTTAGGAAGTTTGTGTGTCAAGTACTCCCAGTTGCAAACATAGCGTCGATGCAGCGTTGCCAACCCTAACGGTAGATCTACCGATTTTGGGTGAAATCTACCGATCTACGAATTTGATCGAGACTCAACCAATTTTTATAATTTCCGTTTCTTCCAAAGATTTTTTAAAACTATTTATTCGTCCCCAACATAGGCGAACCACTTACAAACGAATAAACCAAATACTGACTTTTTCTGTTTGAACAGAAAGCTACTTTTTTGGCCATCTGTTCTTCTTCTTTTTCTTCTGCAGCCTTATTCTCTCCACTGCTGGATGGCGGCCTCTTCCAAACGTCTCCATTCCTTCCCATCACCCGCTTTCATCATCCACGTTTTACCGGCAATAGAGACAATGTCATCGACCCATCTTTTCTGTGGCCTTCCAACACTTCTTTTGTTTGCCCATGGTCTCCACTTTATTATTCTGGGTGTCCACCTGCCATCATTTTGTCTCGCCAAGTGCCCTGCCCACTGCCATTTCAATTTCGCTGCACGATCCATGATATCCACGACTCGGCGCTTTGGCGCCTTATTTCTTCATTTCTTATTCTGTCTCTTAGACATACACCGAGCATCTGTCTTTCCATGGATCGTTGCGAGCATTTTAATTTCTAGCTATTTTTTTGTGTTATAGACATGGCCATCTGTAAATTATTATAAATACTACTTATCCTTCGGTCGTACATAATACATACGTTGATTGGTTAGTACGTAAATAATGATTCCCGGTGATTTTTTAAGTTGATGAATTAAAATCATGTCATTTCTCTTCATTATTTCATGATTTCTACTTTATTTAATGGAATGTCAGTAGATCATTTAATATTAATGAAAAGTTTCATTTTTGTCATTTCAATATATTCTATGAAGGCAAAGAGCAACAGAATACAAGAAAGCAAATATATTAAAACAACAGAGATAATATTGCTTAGGTATAAAATGTCATTTAAGTTTTATTCCAATTCGAGCCTAAATTTTTTACTAGTTGTTTCAAAACAGGGTGTGTGTGTGTGAGTGAGAGAAGGTGGGTGGGAGGGTGTATATGTGTGTGCGCGAGTGAGAGTCATGAAAAAAGATATAAGTGAGAATAATTGGTTTAAAATTTAAATTTTCTTCGGAATATTATTTTTGAATGATGTTGCAGAGTCTAGTTAAATGTTGATGTCGAAAGTATCTTTTAGATTGTACAAAGTACTAGGCAGGTTTTGTCACCTGTAACTATTTTCTGCTCTAATTAAGTAACATGTTTCGGAGATTAGTAGTTATTATTTTATCAGTAAGTTTAAAATAAAAATAAACGTTCAAGTTTACGAAATCGAATCTCGAAGTCTCCGTGTGTCAGGCGAACGTCAGCCACTAGTCCAAGGGGCTGCTATTTGGTTTGTTTTTAAAAAATCCGCTTGCGTGTTAAGCGAAATTTCGTAATGAAAAAGGAAGGGAAATTTCAATACATCCCTCGTTTTCCGCACCACCCCCGCCCATGAGACAATGAATCTACCAAAAGCTACCGATTTTTTTTTCTGTACGAATATCTACCGATTTTCGCATGATAGATGTTGACAACGCTGTGCGGACGTATAAACAGCGCGTCAGAAAACAGGATCACCCGACTTTACTTTTTTGAAGTAGGAAATCGGGCTGTAACAGTCGATTCTGAACGATATGGCCTCCTGAGATTCTTTTTTTTAAAGTTATCTCAAAGCCGAAGTTTATAAACTTCATTCAAGGAACTTACGAAACCCGAAGGAGGTAATCCGCACGGAAATTCTCGTATACCCCAAGAAATTCTCAAGAGAGTTGTGTGACGCTGCAGAGATCTCTTGCAGGGATGTTTAGACAGTGACAAGCACCACGTGCCTAGCGTTATTTAACTCTTGAATCATCAGAACATTCCAAAGTTCAGACATTTGAAAAAAACAATCTAGATTCATACGATTAAATTATTCCTTTTCCATGACTTATAAAAAACTATAGTATGATTTAATCCTGTTATAGCCAAATCAATAAAAAAATATAAATATTCCAGTCATATAACTTGCGTGCACTCCCTCTTACTGTCAAAAACCAACTGATTGAAATAATTTCTTCTTGTGTTTTTGTCTTTTTCACACAA